>NW_024882798.1:0-180285 GCF_019059575.1 Amphibalanus amphitrite | reverse complement strand
CAGAATAATTGGATCCAATCAGTACTAAAATACCAGACTTAAAGTGTTCCCAGCCCTGCCCCTATTCGTGCCATTCCATTACCCTTACTCGATTTTGCCGGAAATGGCGCTTTATGACAAATGTGGTGCATTGCGGCAAACGCGGCGCATTTTCACCCGGCGATTGAGCATGCATCTTGGCACCAAATTGCACCCATATCGGACCATATTTGACAAAACTGTGCAATTTGCGGCAAAAATGACGCCCTGAGATAATTGTGGCGCATTGCGGCAAACGCGGTGCAATTGTATACTCGTATCACAAACTGTTTCCATCGAACGAAAATTAACACATTTTTTCGCCACTTTTCATTCAAATTAATAACTTGCCGATCCGCCAATGCGAGGCACTCGCCACCGATCGGCATGCATTTAGCTCACAAAGTTTGTCGACCCCGGCTCTCAAAGAAGATATATGAACCGATCAAAATTTCATTGGCGTTCTTCCAGCGCCCGCCACGTGCCAACCGTGCACCCCAGCGAGCCGAAACCTAGAAAAGGCGCTGACCCACTCTGTCACCTAGAAGGCGTGCAAATTTCAACCCCCTACGTCGTACCGTCTGCCCTGAAGCCGTAACAAATTGAACCCACTACACGGCGTGGCGGACACACACACACTCACAGACAGACGGATTCTGTTCGAATAGTAAGTTAGATTTAATCCCAAATTGATCGAAGAATACGATTCCGATGCCAGTTTTTCCCTAAGGTCAAAATTGAGGTCGTCAGTTGTCAACAAACACAAGACAATTTAGACTCCCTAGTGGCCACCACATTTACCGATTTTCATGATGATCTTTAGCGGTAGTTTATTAGCTGACCAATCGTCGTTTTGAACGAAATTTTCCTGTCAGACTATGTAGTTCAGGGCACTGTTGTTCACTGTGCCAACATCATTCTCACATATTGCATCGCTTTTCTGCAAGATAAGCTAGCTTTTTGCAAGCAGCTGCAAGACGTAATTAAAAATCATATCTAATTTTTTTAATTAGACTTTTATAAAAATGTGATTTCGAGCGGCTAAAAATGAACATTTGATACTAGCCTCTGATAACTCATCTTTCGTTCCATATTGGTGCTTTGCTGCTTTTCCCTGCTACTTTTCGAGATATGCGCCAGTAAACCACATGATGTAGGGGCAATTGTCACCTCGCCGCTCTACTGAAGGCCCGGCGCTCTTTAAAGCGCTGGGAGTTGTGAAAAACAAACGCGTATAATCTGAATAAAATATATGTCCCTGAGCTCAGAATTGATCAACGCACACAATCCTGTCAAAAATTTTGGGCTTAACTCAAAAATTCAGTCATTATTAACCCCCAAACACAAGCCAGTGATAATCAACAACAACTTGCTCTTTAGTTAGACTTTTTGAGAAATGTTATTTTGAGCCGCTAAAAATGACCATACCATACAAACCACTAATCATCTTTCTGTCATACCCTACTCGCAATTTTTGCTAATGCCTGCTACTCTTCGAGGTCACGTGACCTCACCATTAAAAGTAAATGGGGAAATAAGGAAACTGTTGTTTTTGCGCATGGAATGATCTCAAACTATCTCAACCACACGTAATCGTGATTCCATGCACTCCTTGCAAGATCCGATGCTTTACTTTTGCATTTTTGACCTTCCGAGACGTCATTTATGACGTCACTACGGTCATAGGAGTTTCTCGTCAATAACTCATGATCAAATTGAGCCAGCGACTCAGGAAGGCCACCAATGGACTCGGAAAGACCTCCCGAATCGAATGATATGCAATACGACTTCCTTCGATTAAGTTCGTGGCCTGATGGGCTCTGACCTGACCTTGACTCGAGGTCAACACCTTAAATTGACCTCACCCGGACAAAAAGTATACCATTCGACGCGCCTGAGCCAGGCGAACACGATGGTGCCAAAATCGCTGCTCTGCGGTCATTTTTTGCGAAATTATTTACCAAAAACCAAACCCTACCTTGGGCTTTTTGACTTCACCTCAGAGGTTACCGGTTGACCTGGGACCTTAAAATCGGGTATCAATCGTTCCGTCTTGAAACGGCGCACACGCTTGTTTTTTCCGCGAGGCTCTAGCTCCATTAGGGGCGAAACGGCGAAAAGGGGTCGTACCAACCCTCCCCCTCGGCCGGCCGAGGGGGTGTGGAGGTCCGACAATAGGTCCGGCGAGGGTTAAGCAGCCCCACTTCGTTTTTAGCATGTTTGCTTGTCACTGAGATCAACAACTCAGTCACAGATAATTTCTAGCACTTTTCCGGGCCCCCGGCCCAGTGTGCGCCGGTGCGCGGAATTGTTTGCTCTGCTGTTCCGTGGAATAACGCCGGGAGGGATGTTTTCTGGTAGGCCAGTAATTTGCAAACTTAGTTATTCTGCTCCATAAGCTATGTGCATTGCTTGTCGACGCTCTGCCAAAGATAGGTTGCAGGGGCGGGTCTCACGGCGTATTGTTCGCTACTTTGAAAAGCGCGAAGGAAGTTGTAATAGTTCGCATGTGTTCGAGCACATAAGTGTTGCATAAAACTTATGCTAGAAGAAATAACTTTGTTTTTATAGCGGAACCTCGTTTCTTGATTGTTTTGCTGGTCTTTAAAGATATTTGATATAGTTCGTTTTTCTTAAGTTTGCCCCTCACTGTAAACGTCTTTTTGAACACAGCACGAGAATTGCTAGCTGAATTACTGAGAAAACTGGTTGGCGCACATTGTATTGTAGATATGAATAATATTCTCAAAATAAGCTTTGAACACCGACGATTTAACGTTATGTTAAGCGCCGTGCAATTTACTTATTAGTTCAGACATAATTCCTGAGAAGTCGTCTATCCCTGTGGGGCTGTAGGTATTGGCAAATACGAGATACGAGTCTGTGAAATAGTAAATAAATTTGATCAAATTGATCGTCTGTCAATCTGGTCAAATCAATGTGCGCCAACCAGTTTTCTAAGTAATTCAGCTAGCAATTCTCGTGCTGTGTTCAAAAACGTTTACAGTGAGGGGCAAACTTAAGAAAAACGAACTATAATCATTTACACCTTGTATTCCATCTCATTGATGTGATGAACTTCGTTATATCGACACTTTCAATAATTATATTGCATCTTTGTCATAGCATTTGCTTGTGTGTTCTGTTTTCATCACTCCTTGCTCTGTTTAAGACTTGTCGTGCCCTCTCTCCGGCAGGCACCTCCACGCCGCCGCCTCCCCCTCCGCCGGCGCCCGGCTCACCACCTCCACCGCCACCTCCGCCGCCATCCTCTGGCTCGGGCCGCTCGCCGACGCCGCCTGGCGGCCACCAGGGGGCGGGCCGGCACCGGGGTCCGGCCAGCCCGCCGCCCTCCGACACGGTGCAGGCGGCCATCCAGGACATCCGACAGGCTATCCGGCGGACCCGCACCCTGCCGCAGCGCAGCTCGCCGCCCGAGGAGGACGGCGGCCGGCCGGCGCGGCCCGTCTGGGTTCCCAGGTACGGCAGAGGGACAGGGGCAGCGCGGGGTGTTGAGAAGGACAGGGGGTCAGCGGCCGGCCGGCCCGGCCCATGTGGGTCCCCAGGTACGGAGAGGGTGTCAGGGAGGGACGGGGACAGCGCAGGGTGTGTGGGAGAGACAGTGGACGGCGGCCGGCTGGCGCGGCCCGTCTGGGTTCCCAGGTACGGAGAGAGACAGGGGGACAGCGCAGGGTGTGTGGGAGGACAGGGGACGGTGGCCGGCCGGTGCGGCCCGTCTGGGTACCCAGGTAAGGAGAGGGGTGTGTGGGAGGGACAGGGGGTCAGCGCGGGGTGTGTGGAAGAGACAGTGGACGGCGGCCGGCCGGCTAGTGCGTCCCTTCTGGGTCCCCAGGTGCTGGAGAGGGACATGGGGACAGCGGCTGGCCAAGGAAAGGGACAGGGGGCCCCTCTGGGTCCCCAGGGACGGCGGGGTCCGGCGGCTCCAGAACAGACACAGCGTGGGGTTTGTGTGTGGGGTGGACGGGAGTGGAGGTGACAGGAATGGCAGGGCGGTCTGGGAGGAATGGGGGAATATGTAGGTGGCGCGGGCATCGCCACGTGTGGCGGAAAGTGGTGTCTGAGGTGTCTGGCCAGAAGTTAGCGGCTGCTGATCAATGATTGATGTTTGGTAAGTGTGTTGGCGGTGGCTAATTTGTGCCTGATCGTGACACCGAATAGGAAACACGGCTTGCTGGTGCCCAATATTGAAGGTGATTTGAATTGACGCACTATGTACTTATTTGAAGGGATGTAATGTACTTGCTGGACCATCGAACCCGATAAAACACGAGCAACATAATAATGAAAGAACTGACTATTGGTCCTGCGACTTTTCCAAGCGATCTTGCATAATATTCTATGAACATGTGGCTCCTCAGTCTTCATGGTGGGGATTTGTGATCAGTTGCTCACCTTCTATTGAATTGGGACATTTATGAGGACGAATTGTTGCTGGGAATATTACTAGTTCTTGTTGGTGCCTTGCGTCATGTATAACATTCGGTTTCAGGCGAATTTTGCGGGAGGGCAGAATACATCAAGACGTGCTCTTAGCTGCTTATTGCCATGAACAAGATGTATTACTTATTTCCAAACATTTCTATATCGCTGTCGGACAAAATGCTAGTAGAGCCCAGGCTGATATATAGCTCCGTTACACTGTCCAACCTCCCTCCTCCCTAGACGTTCCTGCTGTGAACCGGCTGCCTCAAATACCCGCCGACCATGATCAATGGGCGCCAGTTGCCGGCTCCCGGCGGCGGCAGCCGGATGTGTGTGACGGCTGCTGACGGCCGGAGCCCGGCCCGAGCCGGCCGCTTTTATTGACGCGCGCCGCCGGCGGGCATCGATTGGCTTTTGCTCACTAAATGATGGCCGTCTTAGCGCACTAACGATAGTGTCAGGCGGCGGTATTGGATGTATTATGTGACATGTATCGGAAGCCTGAGAGACGGCCGCGGCCAAATGGTCTCGCGACACGAAATGGAGATGGCAGCTACGGCCATTGGTCTTCGAGGCGGTGACAGTGAAACGCAGATGGCAGGGCCGTAGTCTGCTATGTGCGTCATTCGACCTTCGGCGGTCTGCTCATTGCTCAATGCTCATGCACTTCGGTAGCTCAGCACACGTGCCCGAAGTCGAACATATCACGTCATTTGTAAATTGAATCTTTTTTTTTGTGAAATTAGAGTTTTAGCGTCACATTTCTATTCAAACCATTTGATTCCGCTCAGTATGCCGCTCAATGCCACGCTGTCTCTTTTCTACCCGATTTCTGTGTTTGCTGTGTTTTGCACTCCGTCCTTATTGCATCTCACCGTTTCCACTCTGGAGTCTCCAGGTTCCCTGCCATGCCGTCTCCCTCCACCCGTCTGACGCGACTCTCCCTCTCTCTTCAGACGGACGTCCGGCTACCAGAAGGTGTCGACAGATTGCGACGACCCGGCGGCCGGCACCCGACACGACATCGGTGAGTGGCGGCTCGGTCACTGACCGTGTTCACTCAGTCCGGGTCAAGCAGTCCAGTCAGTCTCACTCAGTCCGGTCAGTCCGGGACTAGTCAGGTCACCCCCACAGCTTGGTACGAGCAGTTCGGTCCAGTCTGACCCGTCTGTAATCAGTCTGGTCAATCCTGCGGTCCGGAAACACTGGGGTCAGCTCTGGAGTCTTGGGACAGCCTGGTCAGTCGTGAGGCCGAGTACAGTCCGGCTGCACTGGTAAACAGCCCGACTGCTTTCTGAGGACAGTCACGTAGGGTAATCCGCACTCGATGAAACGGAGGAAGAGCTGCGGAGGTTGCCCGCCTCGTGAGCAACAACAGCCCTCTGTCTATAATTTGATACAGTCTGGCTTCTTTGTAGTTCCACCTTTGCAAGGTCACCAGCGCTCAGTATTTTAAGTGATAGATGTCCTTCTGATCTCTGGTTTAGTCGCCGCGCTGACTATCATGAGCCCCGGAAGCCTCATAACCTCAGTCATCTTCATCATCATTTGATTCATCCGCCTTGGCTTAAAGATTAATCCGATGGCTTTTAACCTCGTCTTTTGCGATGGCGGCTCAGTATAATTCATGTCACTCGGTCGCAGCTGGGTTACAAGTCCTTGATCAACCTTGCTGTCAGGTCCTGGGTACCCTCCTGCTGCCATCTGAAAGAGTCAGTGTTCACTCCTTCCCAGTGTCGGGCAGTGATACGTCACATGACATCGAGGCATCGAGTAAAAATGAGGGTTTCATCCATTATTGCCTATTTAGTTTCCCTGTTCAGTTCTTTAAAGTGCATGGATAAATTGTTTTATTGCTCTTAGCTTAAAACAAAGGAGCTTTTGATAACATTGCTAAGCGACCGGCTTCAATTATCATCTTTCTTTTTATATTAGGCCCTTCTCTTAGCTAGGAGGCCTGGTCGACATTCAATTTCTGTCGTGTCAGTGCATTTATTGCACTGGCATGCATAATTTGCATATCTTATGTATAGCGTCTTCTTGTGATCTAATCAACGCGCCAATACACTTTATGCAATGTCCCCAACTCTCACCAGGTGCTCTGGGACAAGACGGTTCTGTTCCGATTCCAAGGCGTCCCAGTAAGTAGCGTTCACTAATTGCCGCTCACCCGCCGCTCATTAACTATCGCCCAGTCGTCAGGGACCGACTGTCCTGCCGGGGTGCTGTGAAGCTCCGGGTACTAACACGGCGTGGGGGGGGGGGGGGGGGCGCTGGCCGCCGGCTGCCGGGTCTGGGGCGAGCGTCGGGTGTGTGATAGATGGAATATTAAACAGCCGGGAGCTCAGCTGGGTGTCGGTAACTAGAACCGCTAATAAAACCACTAAATCAATCGCCGATGACCATGCGCCTGTCTTGGGTGTGAAATATTGGCATGAGGGATGGCTTCGGTGGGGAGGTAATCCATGTGCTTGCAGATAAGGGACACGGCTAAAAACTGACCGTCCTAGGGTGAGGCGCTGTCATCACAAGATACCGTGTTTTCCTGCCATATACGCTACGATTCCGTTCCTTCTTCTTCTTCCTTGCCAGCTTAGGCCGGGTCCCGTGGGGCCCGGCCCGTCTCCACCAGGAAGTCTACGATGAGGTCAGCTTCGGTGGAGAATATCTCCCCCAGCGTCGGCAGGGGGCCCCACCGGCGGGTCCGAGGCCCCTGGTGTGCGGGGCAGTCCATCAGCAGGTGCGGGACCGAGTCCGGCTCGCCGCAGTCGACGCACGCGTCGGACTCAGCCAGCCCGAGTCGGTGCCGGGTGTCTCCTGTCAGGGGCGAACATCCCACCCGGAGCTGCGCCACGGTTACCGACGCTCGGCGGTCCAGTCCGTCGTGCCCGGGCGTCGGGTCGGGGTGCGGGTGGCTGCGTCTGGCGCGCGCATCACACATCGCCCGCGCCCGGCGGGCCACCGCGGCTCTCGCCGACCACAGGTCCACGGGGATCTGGTCCTGTCTGCGCGAGCTCCCGATCGCTGCCAGACGGTCCGCCTCCTCGTTCTCCGGCAGGCCCGCGTGGCCGGGCACCCACTGCAAGTGGAGTCTGTGGCCTGAACAAGTGATGGTGTCTAGCAGGTCCCTGATCTCCGCTACCAGAGCCGACTGGGAGTCCGCCGTGTCTTGTAGCGACTGGATGGCTGCACGCGAGTCGCAGCAGAGGAGGAGCAGCATGCTCGGCCGGTCAGGCAGATCGCCCGCGGCCTCGGCCAGCGCCTCGCGGATGGCCACGAGTTCGGCCCGGGTGCTGCTGCATACCTTCCCGGCCGCTACCGTTAGCTGAACGGTGCGGGACTCCTGGTGGAAGATCAGCAGGGCTCCCCCTCCGCCATCGTGCGTGCCGGCCCCAGCCGAACCGTCGGTCCAGATGGACACGTCGGGCTGCGGGAGAGACGCCAGCGTCGTCTCCGCTGCAGCTCTTCTCGCTTCCGGTGGGTTTGTGCGCGAGGTGGGCACCGTCAGAGAGGTCGATGTAGTCAGACTTGTGGAGTCCGGTAGAAGGACAGGCGGTGTCAGGGCCAGCGGCTCCGCTGGGAGCTCCGCTAGGCCCGCCTCGCTCGCCATCCAGGCAGCGACTCGCCGCACGCAGGGTTTTGCATCCAGCACGACGTCCTCATCGCACGGCAGGGGAGGGCCGGAGTTTGTGCCGGCTTGCTGAACCTCTCGAATCCAGGCTTCATGGGATCCGTTCCTCAGGCTCCTCCTGATGTGCACATAAATGTGGCCAATGAAAATACAGGTTGGTTTTGATTTGGTGCTTGCTCTGTGCTGCTATTGTAAATTGCTTATTGTGCAGACCGGACATGTCATTCGCATTGGTATGCACCGGTTCAAAATAGAAGACTACGCACACGGTAACTTCTGGTTGGTTAGATACCATGAAGTCTTACGATTTCCTGACTTGTATGGTCTTTTTTAGGCCTTCATTGGTGTGTCAACCATGCCAATATTCGGTTATTTACTCATGGTTCTCTTCGGCTCTATCGTCTTCGGTTCAAGTTCGGCGTTCGTCCTCCTGGTTTCTTGCAATTTGTCTACCTTGCCCGTTCGGCCGGTTCCTACCCTTCACGTCCCGTCCCGTCTCACCCGCCCCGTCCATCTGCCCCGTCCCACCCCGTCCGCCCCTTCTCTCCCCATCGCAGCCCGTCCCATCCCGCCCTCTCTGCCGCCCGGGCGTCGCTGATTGGTGTCGGCTCCCCGAGGTATCCCCATCGGCCGGCCTATATTGGCTGCGGCCGGCCGGGCCTGATTTAATTTGTCATGCGTCTCTCGGAACACCGGTCCGGCCACCGCTCCGGGCCCGCCGAGGTGCCAGGACGACGGAAAATCCGGCCCAGGTTCCGCCTCAACAGGCTCGGCTGACTAGGCCGCGGCTAGTTTGGGGCTGTTTGTTGTTTTGATATAATTATTCGAAGGTTTATTCTGGTGGTTCGCTGCCACGTGACTTTTCCAGTGTCCGGGTCCTGGTCCGGCCTGGCTGCACTGTTGGCCTGTGGTCTGCTGCAGACAGTAGACCCCGCCCGTGGTCCCCCTGGCCGCCCCGTGCCGTCCGCGACCCTGGCCCGTCTCTGACCCCGTCCCGCGGGACCTCCGAGACTCAGAGGTCCCAGGGTTATCAGCCGGCGATAGGCCGGGATAAGATGTTTGTACACCGTGCTGCTCCGGGGCCAGGGGTGAGCACAGCGGAATCTCTGGCGTAGTTTCATTGTTTATTGCTTGGTTTGTTTGCAACATTGGATTGTAGTTAAATTTACTAAATATGTTTTAAATGTTTCTGAAATAACTGCTTCCTACTTAGGTATGTGTCAAATGATTTGCAGACCATTCATCGATAGCGTTTTTAAAGTTAAGATTTTTAAATCATTACGGCTCTATAAATGCGTTTTATTGATTACATACACAGCCGATGCTCTGATTTTGCTGTTTAATCATGTGAGGTGATTGGGTTTAATGATTACCATACTTAATGTGATAGTTGTTTTATCCATACATTAGGAAGATTTTTCACCAATCCTATATAAGGCAGCTGATAGTTTGAAAGACGTTATTGTGCCGATGCGTTTTAGCGCTAAATGAATAATGATGGGTTCATGCTTTCTTTTAGGGCACTCTTGGAATTTATCTTCAAATTTGTTGCTGCATACATTTGTAGCCATGGAGCATCGATTTAACGTCTCGTAGTGAAGGCTTTGACCATTGGATGGTAAAATATCGAGTCAGTGGCGCTAAATTTAAACATAAACTTGATGTGGTGTCTCGTATTTTTCAAAAGTGGCAGGCGCTTTGCTATCGTACACTACGAAGTTTGCTTAGTAGCCGAAGTAACTAGTTATAACATTTAAAAGTTTTATTAAAAAGTTGAAGAACTACGATTGAAGCTGGTTTTAACGAACATGGGACAGGTCCCATTCCCTTCGAGCCGTGAACGGGAATTCGGAAAGACCGTTTTAGATGCCAGTCGATATCAGCAGGACAAACTGAATTATAAAACAGCTTTCGTTCTCAGATTTAGCAATCGATCTACCTTTCTAAGGTAAGAACAGCCCGCCAGGAGCGGCCGCTGTCGTTCCTGGCAGGCGCCTCCTCGCCCGTCCGATTCGAGCCATGCGGCACAGTATGTGTTCAGGCGTCCGACGCCGCTGCCACCTAGCGGCAGAATGGCGCGGCTCTCGCGGCGGCTGCTCTGCCCGCACAGCCGCTGCGCTGCCCGATGCTGATCGCCGTCAGCGCCGTCTGTGTGTTTGGTGGGGAAGGTGGGCGTGGCAGTGCTACGAGCCGTTAATTGCATAAACGCTCCATAAATATGCGTATCAATTGCATAGTTTTTTTTCAAGCCTCGCTTTACAGCGAGCGAACTTGACTAATTACCACAAAAAACACCAAGTCCATAATTTCTTCTACAATCTCGGGTCCATTGGTCTGACCCGTTTTCGGTACAATCGCAAGATATTTCACACTCATCAGTCCTGCTCAAGCACGCATACTTATCAACAAGTGGTTCATTCGCTTGAATGTTTTATGCGATATCCATGAGTGATATTTCACTCAAGATACCGCTTTGGCTTGTGAGTCCGTTTTCCTGTTTATCGACGTTATTCGACCGGTCCTCACCTCACCACAATTACTGGTTACCTGCCCGACCAGGCCAAGGATACGTGCGGCCGGCGCGGTGGTACGATCGTCACTGACCACAGCCGCGTCACGGGCCTGCCCTCGTTCAATGACACTGGAGCGGACAATGGGTCGTGTTCGACTCCGGCGCGACAGGGTCACAGCATTGGACTAAACCGTGCTTCATCGCGCACGGCGTCGGTGACATTGGCACCGGCCGGCGCGGTGGTAGTTCTCTATGACCGGCCCCGGTGATAGCCCCGGGCTGTATGTCCCGTTTTGTGACTATATAGCTGATGTTATGACTTGGTCGGCAGAAAGCCACCATTCGGTTCCGGGTGGTAATAGCAGACCTGTGTTTCGTTCCGAGACTCGCCAATGTCACTGGCTTTGTCTCGGGCTGAGCCGTAATTCCATTCCGGCTGTGTAGCTGGTTCATTGTTCTCGCTCCGCGGAAGTTCTCTGTGACGTTGGACCTTGTTTGGGCAAGGCAGGCCGTTGGGTACGTTTGTAGCTTTGTACCGTCCTATCGACTGCTTGATCAATGCTCATGCAGCTTATTAAAGGGACCCTCCCACCTTAACATTAGATTTGAGTTGAGATAGCCAAAATGGGGTCCCTGGCTCACAATTACCGGTTTCGGCACTCACAACATCGAGAAATGCCTTAAATCGGAAATATTGAATTTCAAAATTGCAGCATTTTGATTCAGAGGGGCTAATGCTTAGGAATACCCCTCTGAATGTGTGACGTCAGCGCAGATATCTAACGATTTTTAAATGTTTGACTAAAACGTTTTGTAGCACGCGGTGGTATATGCTATTTGCGCGCAACATCTGCCGCAAACGCCGCACTTCTAAAATAAAGTCGCTAGAAACAGCGGAGATCCCAAAAAGTAAACAAAAGTAAAAGTCTAATATCTTGAAAACTGGTGAATATTTTTCGGTGAAATTTGGTAGATATTCGTTTTCGCTCTTTCTGAACCGAGCGACATCACTTTCATGCCAATTCATAAACTTTTTTGAAGGTGGGAGGGTCCCTTTAACGATGTCACCCTTTCTCGTGCCAGAGCTGTTATGCCGCCGAGTTCCTAGTTAGACACCATTGGTCACAGCCAGCCTTCCGCGCCTGCTGTTGCCATTGAGGTCGGTCGTGTCCGTTGGGAGGTGACCCGGTATCCATACCGGACCGCGGCGCCGCCGCGCGGCCGCTGTGTCGGTGTCGGTGCCGAGGTCAGACGCTACGGGCGCTGCTGACGGCACGCCGAGGTTCGTATTCGCAGTGTAGGGAACTCGTGGCATGGAGGTCCGTTTCTCTCGGCTTGAAAAACTGCTCTCTGGTTCCGGCAATCGGTCAGAATTGAGTCTGGTTTCAGACAAGTTGAACAAAAGTAAATCAGTATTGTGCAGCATGCCTTTGAGCGCCAGACGTTATGTGAGCCAATCCCGTGTGGGCCGACAAAAAAAAAAAAAAAAAACCACCACCTCCTCCGCGCCTCGGCTGCTACCCGGGCCGCCGGCCGGCCGTCCGTCACTTGGTCGGCGGCGGCGGCGCGGCGCTGTCTCATTCATCGACTTCGGCGCGATTGGCTGTTCCTGCTGACCGGGCCCGTGAGCGAGGGCCGACCGGGCCGGACCGGGCCGGGGAAGGGGTTAGTTCCGGTAGAGAGTGCTGACTGGGCGGGGCCCTGAGGAAGCGAGGCAGGGGCTAGTTCTGTGGGGGCGGGAAGGGGTCGGGACCGCTCAGCCCGGCCGATTTGGGTCGGACTTACCCTGCCTGTAGCTTGCTGGCCTCCGAGCAGCTGGAAAAACAGACAGTGCTCGGACGTAGTCGCCGCTGAGAGGTTCCTGCAAACACAAGGCTGAGCCCGATGCGCAAGGAGGCCTTCGTGGTCACGTCGAGCCATAGCTCAGCGCAGTTCTTGAAACATAGCTTTCGATCTCAGCCCTCATCTAAGTTGCGCCTTTATTCTGGCCAAACTCTAAAAGAACCGGACGCGTTTCTTGTTTGCCGCGGCGTCGTGACTCGTGACCCGTCAGGCGAATTGCGGGCCAGTCGTCGTACCGTGATGACCTGAAACTTAGCAACGGACGCGGCCGACGGAATTCATGGGACATTTGATGACGGATTATAGTTTCGAGTGAAATATGTCGACTGGATCGATATCCTTGATACGAAGTTGCGGGTTATCCAGCTGTATGTTGGGTGCCGTCCTGTATTGAAGTTCGACGCATGGGTTGCGGTCATCTTAGATCGATCTCTACCTTTCATAGAGCGCCCGGTGTCCACATACGCCATGGTAATATATACAATATTGCCGGAACGGGTTGTGCGGCAGTGGAGCCCATGAGCTGGCGCTGATTCTACGGATTTTCCCAACATTTGAGGTACATGATTCTCGGATGTCTTTAACCAGCTTTCTTCGTGTGGCTGTATATTATTAAAGCGATGGTTTTGTCCGCGGCGTTACATCGTGCCGTAGACGTTGCTAGAGGTCATTAAGTCGCGCTCCGAAAGTCCGATCTACAATAAAGGCAATGCGCACTTGGAGCTCACCATTCATTGTAAGTAATTATGCCTTTACTCTAATAACGGTGTCATTCAGTTGAAAGTGCGGTAAATTTGGGCGGAGTTTTGCCTGAAGTCGCCGGTCATTCAGCGTCCTATCCCATTTCTGTTTGTTAACATTATTAAACTCTGGGGCTGTAGCGCTGACTCTTAAAACCCGGGCGAGGGTCTGCGGGGCCGTTTGCCCCCCCCTTCCCGCAGTCTGGACGGCGGGGGGGGGTGGGGGTCTGGCTCCCCGGGCGGCGTCGCCACCGTCGCCGGCCGGGGCCGCCGCCGCCGTCGGCGCCGTCGCCGATCGACGGTCGGTCCGAACGGTTGTGTTGGGTTCCAGCGGTGGGGTCCGCCGCCCCTGGCAGTCATGATCTTCGGCCTCTATATCCGCTACGAGTCCTCGGACGGTAAGGGGACTCGGACACTGCCTGCTAAAGGGTATCTGCTAACCTCTTGGCACCTCGCTGATGTCGCCTCTTCTGGCGACTGCGTGGTTCAGTGTGTGTGTGTGTGTGTGTGTTTTTTTTTTAATTAACGAAATGTTGCAATTTCATTTTCTTGTATTACCGGCTTTATAGTGTATGTAGAGGAATTTGACATTGCTTTCTAGCAAAGGACTTACTAGCTTTAACTTTGAGCAAGTTGACGTTTTATATACGTTTCTTATTCCGGCAGTGATCGTCTTGTTTGCTTCTAAGTCTTCTATTTGTCGAGACCTGTAAATAAAATAATTTTGAACGATTTTTCTTAGATATGCATGAGTTTACAAATGAGCTCATGGTTTACGTATGACGTTTGAGCTTTTTTTAGAAATCTAGTCACTGTTTCTTTTTCTGCCCTGGTATTTTTCCTTCTCGTACATTTCCAGCTGGTGGAATGGAGCAGCAAAGTTGTGTCACACCGGCCTCCAACACGCGGAGCAGCTGCTCTTATATCGGCGGCCGCAGCCGGCGTGGCCGCCACGCGCTGTTAATTGGGGATGAGCCGCTCGAATTAATGGGCGCCGCCGGTGGCAGCCGGCCGCCCCGGGGACCGGCCCATAGCGCGCGCTCCATTAGTAGCCCATTGGCTGGCTTATGGTGCGGCTGAGTGGCCGCTCTGCCGATAGGGTAGCCACTGAGCTGGGGCGTCACCGGCCGCCAGGGGTAGGGTGCTCGGTACCGGTGTGCCACTAATGGGCGCATATGTCACCGGCAGGGGACACGGCTCATCGGACTCTGGATAGGACTGGACGAATATGTTCACGCTGCCATTAGCATGATGATGTAATTCATACGATGAGGCATATACGGACTTTTAGTTTATTTAACGCAACATGACCTTCCCTAATAAGCGTTTTAAATACCTTAACTGCAATGGCAGGAATAACTCTGAAACTGGCAATGTTTCGCAGGAACTGATAGTCTTCGACTAATGTGGTCGCTGAAAATCTGTTGATTTTAAAGGGTTGATTCTTGAGCTAGAAGACATTGCACGGGTCCAATGAAAGGAAATTTCTTTTACGCTTAGTCGTTCTATGTATAGTTGGTACCTTGCAATGGATGGATATTCAAATACATTTATTAGCCAGTTGACGTTTTGTCTGTCCTTGTGAAAGAGTAAAACTACATTTGAGTAGGTACCTTGTTTTCATCATACTTTTACTTCTTCCAGTACGTGATTGTTATGCAGCAGCGTTGGTCATATGCGGATGATATGCACAGTTGCGTATATTCTGGCACAATTTCGTTGCTTTGCATATCGCGCTGTCGTTGGGGAAAATGACTGACGGATGCACCATGCCTTGATTGATTATGCATATGCCACCAGCGATGGGTGGTAAAAGCCTCCTGGGTCGTGGCAGGCATTCAGCGACTTTCAGGAACTTCGGCACACAATGCTCTGTGTTTGGAAATTGATGTTCGACATTCATCCACATGCCTCATAGTGTCACTCAGTAGCTGAATTTCTGTTTTACTTGCTGATGGCTCGCCGCATTTTGTATTCTAGAGCGGAACTGCACCGTTATTCACATCGATTTCCATGGTGGAGCCCGGCGGACACATATCAGTCAGGGATGGCGGCCATTTCGCGCGATTGGTTTCATGGCTCGACTGGGCTCACTGAACGACCGGCAAAGTGTCACGCGCTCAGGGCGATAACATTGATGGCGGCAGTGGCCGATTCAACCCATGCATTTCCTTGATCGGAATGCGTGTGAATGAGCACTCACCAATGTCGGGTAATGATGGTGGACATTCCGCTGCCAAAATAAATTCAGTGCCATTTACTTTTGATGACCGATCAAAGCGCACAATTAGCTGCCAAAATAAATTAAGATATATGTGCTTTTGATGACGGAGCACATGGGTACTCACTGGGTAGGCTCTCAGTTTCCTCTTTTACGACGTTGTGGCGTCGTCGGTTAAAATGACGAAGAGTACCGTATAAGAGTATTCCACACTGCGGCTATTTTCGACCTCAGTCAAAGCACTTGTGTCAGCGGCCGCCAGCTGAGATGGATGATAACGCTCGCTGCTTTAGCGGCAGTGTGAGGCTGAGAGCGCGGCTGGTATAGCTCTCGCCGCGGTCTGCGGGCCGCTCGACAGAGCGCTGGCTCCGCTATCAGACGATTTTATCGCCACTGCACTGATGCCAAAGTGCGGCGATGTGTCAGCCACCCGCGATTGGTTAGCGAAGTGGAGGAGTTAATGAGCTCGGTCAGTATAGCCAATGCGTGTCGACGGTAACGGCGACGGGCTTTCAGCAGTCTTGAGGTTGAAAGAGAGGGGGCGGGGTTTAGTCTGGAGTCACACCAGGGCCGCTCTGAATGACACAGCCATTGGCCGCTGCACAAAGCGCCGGTCGCAGGACTGATACGGACAGGTCACGATATCAGTTTGGTGCCCAGCGCCGTGTCATGAATGGCTGGCTGGTGACGCGAGTGGCACTGACGCCCAATACTGCCTGGGCCTTTACAGGCACCTCTATAGCGCAGCTGATTGGTATGGTATGGACAAGTGGTAGAGGGTCTAGCTCATAATGGATGGGAGCTCTGAAGTACATTTTTGCACTTGTTACTTATATGACGCTTCTTTCATCACCACACCAAATTGGAAAATAAATGAATAAACTGCCCATACCTACATAGCGGCCATGTTCCTCGACAATAGTGTGTGTCCTTCTACACTCCTGTGTGTGCTTCCCACGTCCCCGTGGCTCGCTGAGGACATTCTCTGTATCAGCGCGCCGCGCCTGTGGCATGCGTGACGCGTCTGCGGCCCGCGCGGCGCCCATGAAGAGCGCCGTTTCTCGGCAGGCGACGACGGCCTGTCGACGGCTGTGCTTGGTATGCATTGGCGGCGGCCGGCCATGTCCATTGGCCGTGATTAGGAGCCGGCCGTAATTCGGCGGCCGGTCGCCGCGCGGCGCTCCCCGGGCGCGGCCGCAGACTGCAGAGCTGGTCACCGCCCGGGCGGCGAGCCGAGCAGAATCTCTTCCGGGACGGGACACTAGGCATAGAGATTGGTGCTCAAATATGTGTCTGGCTACCTGGAATCGCCAGCTGAAGTGAAACCTAATACAGCTTGGAGCAAGAGAACAGCTCCTAGATGAACCTACGAGAGAAAGACACTCGTAGATATATAGGATTGTATGCTAGTGATGGACAGTCTTTGCTCTAGCCGTCATTTGTTTTTCAATGAAGTCCAACCAAATCCATAGCCCTGACCGCGCTTCTGCCTAATCAAGCGTGGCGTGCTTTTGCAAAACATAATGGTCTGACGCCTGTGATAAGTGTGTACCCATCAACCCCGATTTGTGTGTGTATTCTAGACTGGACCGGTCCAGAAGCTGTGTGCTAAAATCCTAACATTTCACAAAAGGAATGGTGATGTAAAATGCAAAGTTCTCTTTGTCTGTCAAAGCGATCAATGTCAGCTAAAAGTTCGGACTGAATGCGAATGACAGCTGTTATAATGACATGAAATGTTCACAGAAATAACCCACACTAAACTCTTTTTCGGGAAATTGATAACTACAAGCAAAATCAAGGAAGTGCTATCATGGGGAGCGCCCCAGCGCCCGCGCCGCATCCCACGCCGTTCTGATCGCGTTGTTTTCTGTTCGCCAGATGAGGCGGACACGGATCAGGAGACGGACCGTCTGCTGGGTCAGCAGCGCACCGTCACCGGCGACAGCGCCGACCTGGACAAGGTGAGTAGCCTCTACCCGGGTCAGCAGCGCACCGTCACCGGCGACAGCGCCGACCTAGACAAGGTGAGTAGCCTCTACCCGGTCCACAGGGTCAGCAGCGCACCGTCACCGGCGACAGCGCCGACCTAGACAAGGTGAGTAGCCTCTACCCGGTCCACAGGGTCAGCAGCGCACCGTCACCGGCGACAGCGCCGACCTGGACCAAGGTGAGTAGCTTCTACCAGGGTTCAGTCACCGGCGACAGCGCCGACCTAGACAGGGTGAGTAGCCTCTGCGCGGGCCAGCAGCGCACCGTCACCGGCGACAGCGCCGACCTGGACAAGGTGAGTAGTCTCTCCCAAGGCCAGGGCCAGCAGAATATCGTCAGCGCGGAAGTGGACAAGGTGAATAGCCTCTACCTGGGCCGTGATAAACGGCGGCGGACGTTTACCGCTCACCGAACTGATGTGGCAGCAGGCTCACCTCGTATGTGCCTGTACCGGCGGGCTCATTCTTCATTCGTGTGCTGTTCCCGTGCTGTTGTTTAAAGTCAGACGTCCAGTACCCGATGTTTGGGTCTGTCTCCACAGTAATGTGTCCACTGCCCATGGCCATGATGGTGCCTGATTTCGCTTCCCTGAATCGATTTCGGTCATGTCGCTTCCACGAAACGTACTGACAGTCGAACTATTGATAAATCAACAGGTTCACTTGATTGTGTTTAGGCTCCTGTTTCATCAGTGATCAGTAATGTGATTCCGATTCCAGTGAAAATGGAACCCGTTTCCGAATTAATCAAATCCTTTGGCGTTGGTTTCAAGTCAGTCGGTGTCTGTATTGTGTTGTGCGTTGTCCATGTGCCTTGTGCAGGTCGCTGGCAGGGTTTGTAGTCCTGGCTGTAGCGTGATATCATTCAGTATCATGTCCATCGACAACAACTGGACGGTTCGAGTTTCGACACACCCCTCTCGGTCGTTGTTTGGCTTTGCTGGTGTCTGGACAGCCTTTTGCCAGACGCCGACTTCTGTGCCTCGGTGGGGCTGTTGCCGCTGAAAAATGCCCCTGGAAATAATAACATTCCTCAACTGACGGCCGAGCAAATTCGGACCGTAGTCGTATGTCCTTTATACGACATTCGCCGCTGGTCCGTGACAAGTTAGGGCCGTCATCCAGGCTGCACGGGGGTCATTTCTGGGCGGAATCGTAATGTTTCCAGCGAAAACATGCCACTTCAACCAACTATTGGTGATATGGAGACAAACCGCAGGACTGAACACAAGCCTCATACAGTGACGGGCTCATTTCCGATCTCAAATAGGGTGTTATGTTCGTTTTTGTTATACGCAAAAATCACGTAAAAATGACCCGTTATAGATCAATATATCATTGCTTTCGATCGACTGCAATATTGTCCCTTATCTTCATTTTTATGCATTTTTTATGTTCTTACCGACTGTTGCACGTAGATTATTTACTTTGACAATATTTGATCTCAGTCTGTTTTCGTCTTCGGTATTGTCCTCAGTCCGCTTTGTCCCGCGCTTTCCATTTCGGCCTCCAAATACACATGCGGCTCTCTTCATCTCCAGTTCTTTTCAAGTTTGGTAATTTGGCTGTTTTGGAGGAGCGTTCGGCACGCATCCGTCGTCGCTGTGGCCGCCTCATTTGTCGGCGGGGAGGCGCGGCCGAGAGGCTGCACACTCGGACGGCAGACAAATGTGCGATAAAGCTGACGGACGGCCGCGGATCGGTGGTGCAGAAATGTCAGCCGGCCGGCGGGCGATCTCCCCGGCCCGGAGAGGCGTATGGATCACCTGAGCCCGCGGCCTAGCGGCGAGAGGACGGCTATTCGCGCGGCTCACACACGGCTGACGCAAATCGGAAACGGATTTTTCGGTCAAATTGGCTGCGTTTTTCTTGCGGACGTATAATATCAGAAGGAGCTATATCGTGAATGATTTTATGATAACACGGCTTATTTTTACATTGGTTTCTATAGTACTTACCACTTTCCTGGAATAGAAGCTGTCACTCTTTGGTTATTTTATTTTTCGTTCAGCGAAAACATCCTGTAGCTGTCGTACCTTATTACCCATGAGCAAGCATGTCTGCCTTGTCAGCGCCGATGCATTTGGTCTGTCCTATTTTTTCACTTTGATTTTTTTTTCTAGTTTTTTTTTTTTCAAACTATATTATATTTTGTTTGTTATGAATCAGGTGCGAACAATTTTTTCATTCTATATTGCTTTGTTTCTTTTTATGTAACTTAACTAAACAATGCTGAAAATATTCTCTCTTAACCAATGCATTTCGGTATACCCGGTGGCCTTTATTTTCACCCCGGCACAGCTGAAGTCCCTGCCGTCTCCAGACGGAGCACGTCCAAAGCCGGGGCTCCGGTCGGGGTTAGCCGACGATCCCTGCCAGCTCGGCGGCCGACCTCCCGCGCCGTGGCCGACTGTTTTGCCGCCGGCGTAACGACCTGTAGCGCGGCGATTGGCCGTTCCCCTGAGACCGGCGCTGGCGCGTCGTCCCCAGGGCGCAGAGACGCGCCCCTTGACCCGCTCGCCAGCGGGAAAAGCGCGGAATAGGGCATCGCAGCCGCCTGATTGCGAGCTGTTGACCGCGTAGCCTGATGTGATTGGGATCGTCAGTGGCGTGCTGCATTGATGCACTTCGTTTTTTTTTTAAGCGGATTGTGATATGCACCCGAAAAAGGTAACTGTAAGTGATCGGTTGATGCATGTCGCTCTCCAATCGACGCTTATCTGTAAATGATATCGGACAATGGAAATCCACTTTTTGGAAAGCGTGGGTCACACACTACACACTAGACAGACTCAGGGGCTTAGTGCCTCGGACTCGGAGTGTAATCTCGGACTCGGAGTGTAATCGCCACGCCGATTGTGGATTGCTCTTGATCGTCAATACATACATACATGCATACATAGGCAGCAGCTGATGAGAGTAGGCTGGTCTTTTCTGTAGCGCTGACTGATGGAATCGTCTCCAGTTTTCCTGTCTCCAGTTCCCTCCGACACTCTATGGTCCTCATGATCGAGCCTCTGTGTACCGCTCGTTGCAGGCCGGCGGTGGCGGCGGCGGCTGTCGGCCGGACGGTCCTGACAGGTACATCGACCCGCTATGCCGTGTGTTTGTGTTCGGGCGGGGCCGGTGGCGGTATGGATCGACAACAGGTGGTGGGCTGCGGGCGACGGGCGACGGTCGGTGTCGGGGGTCAGCCCCGGCCGACGGGCGCCGACCACCCGCGGGGGTCTGTCCCAGCGCCCGGTCCCGGGCCATGGTCGGAGTCGGGGGCGTACCTCGGCGACGGGCGGTGATGGGGTCAGCCTCGGCGACGGGCGGTGATGGGGTCAGCCTCGACGACGGGCGGTGATGGGGGCATACCTCGGCGACGGGCGTCTGACGGCGGTGGTCGGTGTCACACGTCTCCTTGGGCACTGTCTGCTTCTGCGGGGCCTCGGCGCCGGCCGGGGGGCTTTTCACGGGTTTTGGTTTCCTGTTCCTGCCAGCACCGGTATCACCGCTTGTGTCCATGTCAGGTGATGGAATACTGTTGTCTATATTTCTTTCACTGACTGTGGGGCTAAACTGCTGCACTGTGCTCAACCTTTGTGTTAATTACCTTTTTAATTCATCAGCAGAGCATCGTCAAAATCTTTACGAATGCAATGATTAGTATTTTGACGTTATTTTTTATCTGTTTTGTTCGTACTTCTGCCTTATCTTTCTGTTTTCATTGTCCGTTACAAGCAACCTTTTTTGGCTTGACCTTGTTTCAGTAATCCGCCAATCTCACTAAGTCGGCAGGTAGCAGCATCTATCGACTAGAAAAAAGCTGTGTCGCTATCTGCCAATTACCAACGGTTACATAAAAACTAGCTGCCTGTTCTTAGTGCCTTGTTATCACAGTTCTGAGCGGACTGCTTAGTGCTTATCCTGGTATATCACCAGCACTAATTCCTGCTCCAAGTTGTGGGATGTGTCACAAATCGACCATGCACCGTATCTATTTCTTTCCAGCTTTATTAGCGTTGCTCAATGTTCCGTTTATTTTCAGCTGCTTGACCTCGCGTCATAGCTTTGTCGCCTAGCGTGTATGGGACGGAAGTTCCCGGCTATTATGGCTACCTAGCCCCGCGTCGTGTTGTGTCTGCCTCTCTCTAGCCCTATGAAGGTCACACAAGGCTCCGACCGGTTGTGACGGCTCCGCCTCACGGCGTAGATTTGTCTCTCCACCGCTGTGACAGTGACTCCACAAAGTCTCCACCATTTGTGGCGGCGTAGTTCTGTCTCTCCACCGCTGTGACGGTGGCGCCAGGTGTCGGTCCGCCCGGCGCCCGTCTGACAGCAGGTGGGGGTGCTCCCATCGGCACTGATCAGTCATATCGCTCAGTGCGCGCCTGGCCGCCCGCCGCCTCAGTCGCCCGAAACGTCAGGCAGTCGAAGGGCAGACATCGGACTGCTCGTAGTGTCGGGTAGTGTTGGTAGTGCAGTGGTGACTATTCCAGTGCACTTCTTCCGCGGTGCGATTGTTTCGAACTAACTTGCATTGTGTTTCGTGCTTTCGCATTGGCAATGTCGATGATTTGATCAGACCCGAGTTTTTGTCGACAATTATCGGAAGTGAGCAGGGTGACCTTCAGTGGTGTGGCCTCGGACCTAAAGCGTGTCCACTGCGACTGAGCGTTTCTTGAAGTGAGCCACCGTTGGTCATAATCAGAAGTTTGATCAACAAAACGCTGTCCTGATTCGAATGGTGGAGTAAATACTGGGTATCCGCCCCACGATCCGTGGTTAGAACGCTTGTGTGTCTCTCTGCGAACCCACACCTCCGGCGGTGGACGCGCGACTGAGCCTCATCCGCCGACCGCTGACACCCGCGGCTGCTCTCCGGCTCTCCGGTGGGGAGACTGCCGGCAGCATGGGTCTGCTCCCAGTACCGCCCTCGGTGAGTTTGACCAGTTCCGCTGTCTCGCACAACTCTGCAGCGCCGCCTGCACTCGCAGATTACCGGCCTGGTGTGCCGCAGTTCTGCCCAGCTGTTGGTTCTCTCCGGGGGCGGCGTGGAACCGGACACCCACGGCCCAGTGTGTGCTCTCGGACCGTTCCGCGCCGGCTCGGCCCCCGGTTTATGGAGCTCCCAGCGGCGCCGTGTCTCGCCGGCGCTTTGTGTGCTCTCGCCCGAGTCGGCGATTCTCTCGGACGAGTAAAGTTGGGAGAGTTTGTGGCTGTCCATGTCGGGTGAAATGGGCCGAGAGCGCTGCGCGCCGCCTGGGAGGCGGCTGGGATCGGTCATCCTGGTGATAGCAGCGGTGCCCGAATGGGGCCCGGCCAGGGAACGGTCCGGTCACACGGAGGAGAGGGAGGGAGACACCCTTTGTTGCGCAATGCCTGCTTTTGTTGCAAGATTTTATAACGCTTTTTCCTGAGCTGTATGTTCATTTTGTCAATCACTCGACATCAATGAATAATTGCATTCACTTAAAGTTATTTATTGCGATATGTAGATTATATGCTTTATGTGTTCAGCTGAGTGAGTCTAAAACATCCCTAAAAATTTTGGATTTATTTGGCTGCGCAAATGGCCCCAGGCCACCATTTGATATCAAACACTGTGCGCTATGGCAGACTTGTTCTGTAAAACTCAGAGCTGCGTGCGTTTCGGTCGGTTTTCACGGCGTGGGCGGCCGGGATCAATCATTTCCTCCGCGGCCGCCCGGCTGCCGCCCGTCAGCTCTGCCCCCGGCCGCCCGTCACTGTTGACGGCTGTCAACTGATTGAGCAGCGCACGCGGCGCCCGCGGCTCTCCGAACTGCTTCAATAATGCGGCCGTTGCCCGCGGCTGCCGTCATATAGAGGGCCCGGCTAATCGATCCGCCTTATAATTGACTCGGGCTTGATGCGGGCCTGGATTGCGTCACGTTTCCGGGAGAGGCGTGTACCGCGTGCTGCCCGGACCCAGTTACCTTGTTTCTCTGCTGTGCTATGATCCGCTGCCGGCTCCGTGGAATGAGCACCTTTGTGCGGGCTTCTGGGTGGAGCGCACGGTGTGGCATTTACCGCCTCTGCCAGCCTGGAGACCGAGCCGAGCCGGGCCGGGTCGGAGCGTGAGCGGGCATGTGCCGGCCGGCGCGGCGGTAGGGTCGGCGGCGGCGGCGTGCCCGGCTGCCGTGTCACCTGTGCTGGGGAGGGGGTCGGTCCCCATCGATCGACAGGCGGCTGCCATTGCCGCCGCCCGCCTGCCACGGCCTGCCACCGGCCGTCACAAGCGGAGCTGGGCCGCAGCAATCAACTGACGGCGATGTTTTAGCTCCGGGTGATCTCTCCTAACGTTGCCAGGCGACACCAGGCGGTGAATGCCCCGGAGAAGTGGGGAGGTTGTGACGTCTGGGTGCCGAGAGGTGGGGACAGGGCGGGGTGAGCCGTCTGGTGTGTCGCGTGTCGACCGGGAGCTGGTGCTGCCGCGGATATTGGTCACGTGGTTACACTGATATCGGTCACGAGCGTCGAACAGTCACGTGCTGTTTTCCTTATTCAGGGCGGCGCTGATTCGCAGAACTCCACGTCAGTTGCATTGTACT
Source organism: Amphibalanus amphitrite (assembly GCF_019059575.1). Taxonomy (NCBI): domain Eukaryota; kingdom Metazoa; phylum Arthropoda; class Thecostraca; order Balanomorpha; family Balanidae; genus Amphibalanus; species Amphibalanus amphitrite. Next base: position 156,330 of record NW_024882798.1, on the reverse strand, counting down.
CAATTTCATTGAATATTATGCATTTTTACTTTTCAAGCTAAGCGACACTCGTCTCATATGCTATTGTTATGCGCAGATTTTTCGTTATTCCTGTTACCTTTTGCCGTTTTCCATGTCCCATGTGTTGGTGCGCGCGCGGTACACCAACTTGTTCGTTGGTCTTCGAGCAATGTTGAGCTCTGTTTCATGGTATCCCAATGGGATCGATGCCAGTGTGCATTTAGAGACGCTTCTTTTGGTGCTTTGGTTGACCCCGGTGATGGTCCTGACTGCTGCTGCTGGTGGTGGTGTTGGTGTTGGTGTTGGTGGTGGTGGTGGTGGTGGTGGTATTGCTTGTGGTGCCGCTAGGTTACTGATGGTGTCAGTTGCGTTACAAGTTTGTGTTGGTCCCGCTGACCCTAGCCGTAACCGTGACCTATGGGTATAACGTACCCCTGGGCCCTGCAGAACTGGCGGAAGCCGCGCCCTCGAATACCCAAGTCTCACACGACCGGTGACCTGGTGCCCACCTCGCCGGGAGCGGCGGACGGACGCCTGAAGGTGACGGTCGCACTGTTCCTTTCTCCGCACTATCCCCGCATCCGTGCAGCATGAACCGTGTCCGGATGTTTTTAGCTCTCTTTCACTGCCTTTTTATGCATCTAAACTTCACAGGCCGCCAGTTTAGCAGTTGTGTGTTTTATTTCATTCACAGTGTGACTTGGATATGATGCATGCAGTGTGACAGTGCGTAGGTGGCCGCATGTCACTTCCCGGTTAGTTGATCGCTGCACTAGCTACCTATATATGCAATGACTTGATTTGTTTTAACGTGCACCACACTGTCACGCATGCGGGTTTTGTTCTCCGTAGTTGTCATCCATGCACCGCTGTGACGAGGTTTTGTTCCGTTGGCTCGTCTATTCGGTGTATCTCGGGACGGCAGTGCCTTGTCTGTGTGGGAACCGTTAGTCTTGTCGGTGCACTCAGCCTGCGGCATTTATCATGCAAGATATGGTGTGTAAAAACCAGGAACCGTCGTACCCAGCCCGTGATGAATAGTTTGTCGGGCTGCCTTTCGTGGCTTGGCTTAGAAACTGACCCTGCTGACTTAGTGGAGAACATCGCGACTTGGAACTTTTTACGACTAACTTCGTAATATTATAACACTGTCATATCGTAGATTACTTTGGAGGCGTATGGGATGCTTGTTATAGGCCGTTGGTAGTTGACTCAAAATGTGCGATGCACTGTGCTTAGCTGGAATTTTGATCAGGCAGTAGGTAGACGCCCGATTATGTTTTTTTAGTGGTTAGTATGTGCCGTCATTATTCGCACGTGTGTCTTGCTTACATCTGCACAGTGCACAAGCGTGTTGTCATTGCCTATCGTTCCACGGTAGATCACGTGTGATGCACACGTGTTGTCACTTTTTTACAGGAGCGCGGCACATGCTTACTGTTAGCTTTTTGCTTTTATGTTCACAGGTCTGCCAAATCAGAATTCTTTCGAACGAACTTAAATGTCAGTAACTGAATTCAATCAGCAAACTCAATTGTGGTTGTTTTCCATGCATATTGCATATTGCATAAGGTACCAAGCCTTTGATCTGAGGGATGTCTGGTCGCTGTTGTTCGAATGCCCATTTTTTGTTTTCTTACAACACTTTTTCCTTCTTTCAGGAGCGCGATGCCGTGAGAAAGAAGGGAAAATCGAAGGAAGGTACGTTTCGAGAATAGTTATCAATGTGTTGGCGTTGGTCAGTGGTGTCGGTAAAATCTTTAAATAGCTTTTGGGTACTGGTGCTACATTCTATTTTTGCCCAACCTTCTTAACCCTGCTTGCTGACGCTTGGGGTTCTTGCCTGCTGAAGTGCTGAGTGCTGGTCATACTATTTTTCACCTTGGATTAACATTGTCTTCTATACCAAAGTTGCGGTCATTCATTCTCCACTGCTCCCCGCTGTTGTGACTAACGGCCTCCCTGGTTTGACTGTCCGGGCTGTGTGTGTTCCGGTGACCGTTCCCCGCCGCGGGCCGGGCTGGCTGCTGACGGTCGGTGGCGGCACTCCCGGGGCTGTGTTCCTCCGACACCATGGGCCGGGGATCAATACCCCGCCGGGACCGGGCCGGGACCGGGCCGGCAGCCCTCCGTCACCGCCCGGTGGTCTGCGTCAACACCTGCTGACCGCCCCCTCCGTGTGTCTGTGTGTGTTTTATCTCCCGCTGCCGTGCGCCGTGCGCCGCCGTGCTCGTAACGCTGCGGTAAGTGCGCCGGCCACGACCCTGTTGTGGTCGCACGCAGAGCCGCGGATACAGAGGGATCAGAGAGGGGTGGCCGCAGAGCCGCGGATACCGGGGGATCAGGCGGCGGGTAATGAAATGGGCGCTGTGTGCCGTCTGCAGCGCTGTAGGAGAGGTCGCGTCATATGCAGTAATACAGAGCGGACGGGCCTGTAACTGGGAGATGACCGGCGAATGGGCTGAGTCCTGATGAAATGTGTGGTAGGGTGGTATTTAAACTCGGGTCACAACCGCTGTCATCTGTTAACAGCCTTGTCTTGCTATTCGGTAGTAGGTTTAATACCATAACGTGTGTGTTTGTCAGCCCTCGGCCCCTGCTCCCTCACCCACTAACCGCGTCTCTCTCCCCCTCCACGCGTAGTGTACATCCACGAACCGGCAGTGCTGATCGAGGGCGTGCTGTTCCGCGCGCGCTACCTGGGCTCCACGCAGCTGGTCTGCGAGGGTCAGCCCACCAAGGCCACCCGGATGCTGCAGGCCGAGGAGGCCGTCTCCCGGATCAAGGTGAGCCCGCCGCCGACACCGGCCGCTGGTCACGCGCTGGTGGTCGCTGAGGACCCGGCTGCTGGCCTCTAGCTGCTGGCCGCCGCTCACCGCCGGCTGAAGGCTCTAGTCGCTACTGCTGGTCGCCGAACGCTATAGTGGCTGACCGCTTCAGCGCGCCGGGATGACTTTGGCCGGGCCCCGGTGCTTTCGCGCACGCCGCTGCTTTTGGGAGAGCTGAGGCTTACCCGCGCCGGGCTGGACTCTGAACCCCGCCAGGGCTCAGGCCGGGGTTATTGTCACAGAGCGCAGAATAGAGAAACAGAATAGGCTGGGCATTGACCAAACGGTGGCCTGCTGGCTACCGATAGCTGAAATCCGGGAACTGTTTAGCTCAGCATTGTCGGCTGGATCCGATCAACACGGCTGTATGACGGGCACTCACGGGCACTGCTGTCACGCTATACTCACTCGGGGCTCGGCCTGTCGTTTAGGGTAGAGGGAAGGGGAAGGGGGCGCCGAGCGAGCTCAAGATGGCCACCGCCGCCGTCTGCGGAGCCTCCTGTCGTGCGGCGGTCGGAGACGCTCGGGGCCGTCCCCGGGCGGCAGGCGGTGACGGACGGCGCCCGGCGCTGCCGCCGTTCGACCGCCGTTACGCCGTCGTCGCGTCGCCATCGTACCGCGGCGCCGCGGCCGGCACGACGTCGTTGTGGCCGTTGGCCCGCCGTCGCCAGTCGGAATGGCAGCTTTACCGAGCGGACGGGCGACTTTTGACGAGTGGAGGGGTCGGCGGCGCGTTTGTAACGGCCGTTTGCGGCGCTCGGCGGCCCGCTGATGGCCGGGCTCTCGGCGACCTGCCGCGGGGATCGGAGGTCATGGGGAGTGGATGGCCTGGAGAGCGGAAAGTTGAGGAGCTTTTGGATGGAAATGGGGATGAGCTAATGCAAGATGCCATTCTGATGCATATGCTGCTGTGACTAGAATCCTATGAAGATAATTAGGTTAGGCTCTTCATCTTTATGTATAGAAGCTTCCACTAATGTTGATCACGATTCGACTCTTACATTACATTTGTAGCGTTCCTTTGGAGCCATTTCTGAATTGGCTGGGTAATCTGATGCTAGTTAAGTCCTTTGTTACGTCGCAGTACATCACCGCTCTCAGTCACGGCCCGATCGGTGCGTCACGCCGACCGGTCGGTCGTAACGTCACCCGTGTTTGTGTGGGCCAGAGCAGCTGTGGGGGCTCTAATGAGTCACCGCCTGTCACCTCTCCCCGCGCGCCGTCCGTCCGTCGGGGCCGGGCCCCCCCCGCAGTCGCTCCTCAGACCTCTGAAAGCCCTCCCAGGCGGGGCAGGACGGCCCGGAATAGCGGCCCGTCCCGTCCCGGATATGTCACAAAATGCTGCAAACATGAGGCCGATCTGGGCCTTTATATAAGGCCGGGTCGATCAACTATTTATGGTTGGCTGACGGGCCCAGATCGTCAGATGAGAAAGTCTGCCGATGGCGACGACCGTTTTGATGATCGCTGGGCCATTACTTATGCTGTCAGCGTGAGCGATTGCCTGGGCTTCTCCTCGCCACGCTAATTCACTAACGGCCCCAGTAGTTGTTCTGCGTAGTTCAAAGTCATTTCCGGTGGTTGCAGACTAATATGTTTTCTTAATGTTGAAATTGCAAAGTTTTCTGTCAGGCGGATGCACAATTTTCTTCGCTTGCTGGCTTTAATTATTTATATATCAAAATAGCCGTAGTTCTTTCGAGATGACCACCGCCGTACCTTTCAATTCCGTTCATCTGATGAAATCCTTGTGGCAGAAACTAATGGATCGACTTGACTAGTCTACGAAACACTTTGTCTAGTCATCTGCGGATGAGCACGGGTCAACTGGACCGTCCTCTGTCGCCTGCCGCTAGTATCTCCAATGTTACAGTCTATTAGACGGGCTGGGACACATCTGACGTCACTGGAGACCTCTGACGTCAGACCGCCGCCCCTTAGCGAACAATTATTTACTTCAGTACGTGCTTAATTCGGCGAGGATTTGACGCGAGATGGCGCGCCTCCATCACTCGAGAGACAGGCGGAGTGGACGTTTTGCCATCACAGAGGTGATCCCGGTTGAATGGCGTGGCTCGGAGTGGCTGGGGCGCCGCGGCGGTCGGTGGTGTGTGAAGAGGACCCGCCCGAGTTGACAGAATGTCGCCTCAGAGCCTGCGCAAACGATGGACTGGACGGGACTGAAGGGCAGCTGCACCCAAGCCCTGTGTGGCTTCGATGTGGCTTTGGATGTTTCGTACCTGACCGGCATAGCTTTGTCTTTCCTCATTAATTTGAGTATGAGAAAGTTTCCGAGCTTAACGAAATTATCATTTACAGCTGCACAACATATAATATGCAGACGATAATATTGCTCGTCGACTGATCTTATTGACGTTAAAATGTGCGAAGCCTGCTGAACTGAAGTAGTTTTAAATAGTAGCATATTCCTTGTTTTAAACAAGGACTTAGGTTCTCAAGGCTCTGGATGGGGCATAGCGCTGATCGGTATGCGCGGAAACATTTTAACTGTCGCTGAAAGCCAGCCGCGGTTGAATGGTGGCCGTTTGTCGGCCAGTTTTAGAGCTGAGCTGCGTAGTTCTGTGTGAGTTCTGAGCACTCGAGCACATGTGGGCACAGCGGGCCATCAGACACGTCATCGGCACATGTTGGGGACTGGCTAGAGAGCAGCTGGGGCGGGTCAAGGGCCGCAGCGGGCCCTCCAGCCCGCCGCTGGGGTGGGGTGCGTCGGCTCGGCACCGGTTCGCGCTGGCTCGGCTGGTTGGCTGTGCTGTGCTCAGTTGCGTGCCTGCTTCGTTGGCCGGCCGCTGTCCGCACCTCCTCTCTCCCCTGTCCCCCTGCCCTGCCGCCCGCTGTGTCAGCGCCTGCGCTCTTTGGTTAGCTCACGTGCCGCGGCCACCGGACCGGTCTGCATGGTTGTTTTTCTGCACCGCTCGGCCGTCAGGATCTCACGGTAGCCGGCCGAGGCCGCGCCGCCCACAACTCATGACGCCTTAGCTGTTGTTTTATCGTTTGCTTGCAGTGCCGTGCGCCCAACAGTGTATAAGCACCGGGAATCGCACGTGTGTTTTATTTGGTTATAATGTAACTATGAAATGACTTGAGATTATGTACAAATGCGTCATGTTTTAATGTGTTAGTGTTCAATTTATCGTGAAGATGCTGATGGTAGTTCCCATGATCAAAATTCAAACAGGCATTGATCAAAATTTTGCCGTAACTTATACATGTTGCATAAACCAACAAGTTTAAACTTGTGAAGCAGAACTAAAGTAACACAAATGTTTTGCCACTAAGAATTTGTTTTTAACCTTCAGACCAAGTCACGAACTCAGCCAACAATTCAGCCTTAATCTGAACTATGAGCTGAGCCGTGAACTGAGCCGTGAGCTGACCACTGAGACGCGACGGTCGGTGTATCCGGCAGGGGGCGGACGCCGAGACACAGTCCCTGCCCTCCCTGTCGCCCTCGCCCTCGTCACCCTACTGTCGGCTTCCGTCGGCCGCCCGCTCCTGCGACCTGGTCCCCGCCCCCGCCCCCGCCCCCGCCCCCGCCCCCGCCCCCGTTCTCGTCCCCGCCCTGAGCTCACCTGCCGCCGCCACTGCGCTAGCTTCGTCTCCGATCGCTCCAGCTTCTCCTCATGTCGCTCCAGCTTCTCCCGCTATCGCTCCGGCTTCCTCTCCCTCCGCCCTGGCTGCCTCCCCCACCTTCCCGTCCAGTCCGATCTCTCCGGTGACGCCTCCCTCTCCGGCGCCGGAGCTCGGCTGGCGGCCCTACCGACCGACCCGCGACTCCCCGTCCCCTCCCCCGCCTCCTCCGCCGCCGCGCCGTCCCCCGGCCAACGGCGCCGTGGCCACGGGCTCCTGCGGGGGCACGTCTCCTCCGAGCCGCCCGCCGTCCTCTGGCGCCGCCATGGCACCGTCCGCCAGCCCGCGGCTGTCGGTGCGGGCGGCCGGCGGCGCCGTGTCGCCGCTGTACCAGGAGATCGGCCCCGGCCCCGGCCCCGGCGGCTCGCCCCCGTCCGCCTCCCCCGGCACCCTGTTCCACCTCCGCTACTTGGGCGCTATGGAGCTGGACGAACGGCCCGGCGAGCGACGCCGGCGCCGCCCCAAGAAGGACATGGTGCAACAGGCTATCGCCAAAATCCGGGTAAGGCAGGCCGCCGCTGGTGTCCAGGAGGGTCTGATAGGAAAAGAGGGAGACGAATGGATGAGTGGGACAGGCTGGTTATATTTTTATAAATGCAAGTTGGTTGTAAGTGGCAGGACTTGGTGATAATGTCGCTAGACTCTTGTAGCGCCGATACTGAGTTCAGAACCGAGTCCGTCACGGCGAGCGGTCGGCTGGGGCGACGTGATGAAATAACAAAGAGTTCAATGATGACACTCTTGAGCCCCGAGTGGCATCGATGGCTCGGGCTGCTCACAATAGTTTTCCACTAGTGCAGAGCTCAGCAGGCGACGGATGGAACAGTTTCAAAGTACTGTCAATTGTGGATGTCGGTCGGAGCCGAAAAGCACCTGCCGCTGCGGGCCGGACCGGACCGGACAGGCCGCCGCCGACTCCCGTTCGGCCGCTGTCGCCACGACCCACGTCGACGTGCAGTAACGGGAGACGGTCGGTACAGCCCGCTGAGGCCTGAGCGGACTCCCCGCTGCCGCCGGCCCACACTGGGCCGGGGGTCCGGAAAAGTGCTAGAAATTATTTGTGATTGAGTTGTTGATCTCAGTGACAAGCAAACATGCTAAAAACGAAGTGGGGCTGCTTAACCCTCGCCGGACCTATTGTCGGACCCCCCACCCCCTCGGCCGGCCGAGGGGGGAGGGTTGGTACGACCACTTTTTGCCGTTTCGCCCCTAATGGAGCTAGACCCTCGCGGAAAAAAACAAGCGTGTGCGCCGTTTCAAGGCGGAACGATTGATACCCGATTTTAAGGTCCCAGGTCAACCGGTAACCTCTGAGGTGAAGTCAAAAAGCCCAAGGCAGGGTTTGGTTTTTGGCAAATAATTTCGCAAAAAATGGCCGCAGAGCAGCGATTTTGGCACCATCGTGTTCGCCTGGCTTAGGCGCGTCGAATGGTATACTTTTTGTTCGGGTGAGGTCAACTTAAGGTATTGACTAGAGTTGCAAAGTTTTCCCAATGGGCTGCTACCGGCACCGCCCCGCCCCACAAACATTTTCTGGGATACCGGCATGCTACCACGCCCCAAGCAAAAAAAACCGCCAAATTACCGGCATACTAAAAAACCTGCATTCTTGATTCTGGCTTACCCCTACATGAGATGCCACATTTTGGCAATTTCAGTAACCGCCCCACCCAACAGCCACCCATTGTCCAACTTATTACAATTCAATAGCCTCTTAGTGTCCAAAGTTTGAATCATATGCTGATAATTTTTTGTGCAAAATCAAAAATACCGGCATGCTACCGGCAAGACATGCCAGATACCACGAAAAAACCTGCGGTAGTGAAAAATTACCGGCATGCCGGTAGTGCGGTAGGGAAATTTTGCAACTCTAGTATTGACCTCGAGTCAAGGTCAGTTCAGAGCCCATCAGGCCACGAACTTAATCGAAGGAGGTCGTATCGCATATCATTCGATTCGGGAGGTCTTCCCGAGTCCATTGGTGGCTTTCCCGAGTCGCTGGCTCAATTTGATCATGAGTTATTGACGAGAAACTCCTATGACCGGTGTGACGTCATAAATGACGTCACGGAAGGTCAAAAATGCAAAAGTAAAGCATCGGATCTTGCAAGGAGTGCACGAAATCACGATTCCGTGTGCTTTAGATAGTTTGAAATCATTCCATGCGCAAAAACAACAGTTTCCTTATTTCCCCATTCACTTTTAATGGTGAGGTCACGTGACCTCGAAAAGTAGCAGGCATTAGCAAAAATTGCGAGTAGGGCATGACAGAAAGATGATTGGTGGTTTGTATGGCATGGCCATTTTTAGCGGCTCGAAATAACATATCTCAAAAAGTCTAACTAAAGAGCAAGTTGTTGTTAATTATCACTCTTGTGCTTAGGGGTTAATAATGACTGATTTTTTTTAGTTTGGCCCAGAAATGTTGACAGCATTGTGTGCGTTGATCAATTCTGAGCTCAGGGACATATATTTTATTTAGATTATAAGCGTTTGTTTTTCACAACTTCCAGCGTTTTAAAGAGCGTCGGGCCTTCAGTAGAGCGGCGAGGTGACAATTGCCCCTACATCATGTGGTTTACTGGCGCATATCTCGAAAAGTAGCAGGGAAAAGCAGCAAAGCACCTATATGGAACAAAAGATGAGTAATCAGAGGCTAGTATAAAATGTTCATTTTTAGCCGCTCGAAATAACGTTTTTATAAAAGTCTAATCAAAAAATTGGATATGATTTTAAATTACGTCTTGCAGCTGCTTGCAAACAGCTAGCTTATCTTGCAGAAAAGCAATGCAATATGTCAGAATGATGTTGGCACAGTGAACAACAGTGCCCTGAACTAGTCTGACAGGAAATTTCGTTCAAAACGACGATTGGTCAACTAATAAATTACCACTTAAGTTCATCATTAAAATCGGTAAATGTGGTGCCCTATAGAGAGTCTAAATTGTCTTGTGTTTGGTGACAACTGACGACCTCAATTTTGACCTTAGGGCAAAACTAGCATCGGAATCGTATTCTTCGATCAATTTGGGATTAAATGATACCTATTTTGTTCATATTGCGGACAGTCAGTTTGGGGGAATTTCTAGCGCTTTTTCAGGCTGCCGGCCTACAGTGCGGCCCCCGTTCGGCCGCTGTCGCTACTACCCACGTCAATGTGCATTGCGCTGTAACGGGAGCCGGTCGGTCGCTAATGGCGGTGATCGGCCGCCGCGCCGCACTGTGTGCTCACCGCGGCAAAACACGATCAAACTACTGGGAAACCGACGAGGTACATATTTGGCTTTCGGTAAATATCTTTATGATGATTGCAGATCGTTATGATCATCATCATCATTATCGTTATTGGACCGGGACATCAATTGTTTGATTCGTAGGCTCATGATGGTGATATGATAACTGGTGTTATGGTGCATTTTTGGCTACTTACTATCCGTTAGAGCGATGTACCAGATCGATCCGCTTTTGAATCGGTGGCTCGTTTGCTAGCAATGCTAGCATGAAAGGGCTTTAAAAATAGAACAGTGAAATGCTCCGCTAAAAATGATGGTCTTGAGTGTGATAGTCTTCGTCATTTCATCTGATGAAGGGCTCATCATTCTTCATCATGTTTTATTATAATGCGATCGTTTGTGACGCGTCCCTCGCTGCGATGATCTACTGTCATCCCCGGCTCGAGTTTTGGGTACACGAAATGAGCACTCGATCTAACCACTGTAATCAGCGCTGATAAATTAGGCGATTTCCGGTTATTGCATTATCGTTACGAGCATCACAACGAACGTCGCCGAAAATTGGATTTATCAGAGCTTCAATCAAACCACAATCTATATGAATATATCCAATGGAAATGATGACGGAAGATATGGAAGATTTAGGGTAATCTGCGTGTGACATTATCCTGGTGATCATTTCACGGTCAATTTGTATGTAAATTGAGATCGAATCGCTGCGGACATGTGGCACTTTCTTCCTGTGGATGTAGTTAACTCCTACTGTTGCCTGGAGTGGCCTACATTTCACCAGGCACAGTTTTAGCTCTGCTGCTGTGACATCCTTTTTGCTCCAGTGTTTGCTGCTTTCTCTCCGTGCGGTGTGTATTTCTAGGCTCTGCTGTGTGTCTGACCAGTTCCTGTGCACTGTATAGTTGTTCAGGGTAGATGTATTGTGTCTTTACGCTGCTGCCGTCTCTGTCGTACTTACTGTGTTACTCCGTTACCAAGCCACTGCGTCTTTGAAAGCGGCTCTTCTTCCGCTGCCCTTGCCCATCTCTAATGTCACCGTACCGGCTAATGTCACCATACCAGCTCTAATGTCACCTCCACCCGTCTCCCCTGGCATTCGGTACAGGCTCTGGTGAGTTGGTGTCAGCTGCCGCGACCCTCAGCGAGCTCGACCGCCGCGTCGCACGGTCTAGAAGCGTTTTAATGCCTTTTGCACGGTTCTGCACAATGTAGCTCTGCTCATTCTGGGATGATTTTCTTTGTGTTCCCCATTCCGTCTGATTCGTGTTGTATGATTATTATCTCGCTATTCTGTTCACTGTTGCTGACCTTGATTTGATCACGAGAATGCGCATACATGGTGGTTTGAAGCAGCACTGAGACCATCGTCTCTTTTAAGCACATTATTTTCTCGGTTTTAAATATATTTGATTTTTCTTAGATTTAATATCCAATTATTTCACTTCGAATGCGGACCATATTCTCAATAACACTGCTCTCCTTAAATGTATTAATAGCTGCATCAAACACAATATGCTATTGCTGTTCTTCTGGTTTTGTCGCTCATATTTTTTACATATTCAATCCGAGTGTTTGGTACACGCTACGAAATACCGATCATTACGGTCCGCTGGTAATCGCACGCTCTCACTGTTCATGCGTGATCTGCAACTGCGCCGTACTGCTCCCAACTCTGATGGCGGGGACCGCTCGCAGTCCTAGCAGGGGTAGCAGGGGTAGGGGTAGCTACTACTACTACTACTACTACTACTCCATCGCTTGCCACGACTTCCTACCCTTCCAGTAGGCGAGTCCTCTGGGCCCAGGACTGACTCGCCGCCGGTCATTGTTCCCAGGTGCCTGACGGAGAGACCCAGCCGAGCACGGACGTCGACCTCTTCATCTCAACCGAGAAGATCATGGTGCTCAACACCGACCTCAAGGTCAGACTGCTCTCCATTCGTTCCGTTTCTATACTCAACAGAGGTTAAAGTTATATTCGCTACACGAAAATGTTTTCTGTCTGTAACTCTACCGTAGTGGGTCACGGCCAATCATCCAGCGCAGAATTGTATAAATGGCGAGCGTGAGCCAGGCCCATCAGCATGGCACGGTAATAATCAGCCAGTTACCGCTCATCTGGTGCCGACGCTTATATCTGGCACGGACGCTTATATCTAGCGCAGACGATCATCTGGTTTGGCGTCTGATCCGGACGCGCCGGCGGGGGAATAGGCGCGTTATGATCACCGCACTACGCCGTGGCCGTGGGGAGGTGGGGTACCGGGCAGAGTGGTCCATCGCGGCTCACTGGGACTACCATAGGACGCGAGGAGTGGGAGCGGTCCGGGATGGGTCATCGCCGGGCCAGGACCAGCGGAAACACAGGGACAGAGGTCGGACGGGTCACCACAGGCGCAGGGACTCGGGTCGGACGATTCGCTGCCCCCATAGAGTTACTTGACTGGTCATGAGATAGGCGAAGCCAATGGCGATGCATTTTCTCCCTTCACTTTGCGCTGTTCCGGCTTTGGTGCTTACCGTTAACACGAAATTGAACACTTCTCCAGTGGTCCTGACAACTCTTTCGGTCTCATGAATCTGTCAATAGACTCGATACATACAGTTCGACCGGTTGGCCGTAGAGTCTGATGAAAGAGTAAATCTCGATTGAAGGCGGAGCTTGGAGCGAACTTCCGCCGAAATTTAATCGCCGTCGTCGGAATGAGCCGAGAACCCTGAGACCTCATGACTTCATGGAAAGCCTTGTGTACGAGGGCGCGAATGAGTCTCGGCGGGTAATTTGTTCCGCAGCTGTCAGAGCCGGCCCCCGCCCTGTACCCGGTCAGGTATTGGCGCGGCCGGTCGCAGTCCCGGCTCATTTCCAGCCGGGCCGGGCTGCGGAGGCGTGATGAGCTCCCGGCGGGGGCGCGATGGCGACCTCCATGTCCGCCCGAGGCGCCGCCATGCTGCCGACCGGACATTGGCGCTGATTTACAGAGACAATGCCGCTAAATCACGGCGCGGCGCGGCCGCTGTCTGCGGCTCTGTCTCCGGCCCGGTGGGTCTGGAGGAGAGCCGACCCCGCCCGACCGCCGAGACTGTCCGCCGGCCCTGTTAGGCTGAAAGATGGATGGGGCAATTAGGGCAATAAAAAGTGCCCGAAGGAGGTGTCACTGGATGAAACCGGGATGAACTTCATCAATGAAATATATAAACTAGATGCCGGCAGCGCTCGTGCGTTGCCTTGGGCCAGAATTGGAGGAATGGAACTGAGTATGGACCAGTATGGACTGCAAAACCAACTGAAACATCCATGAAATGCTTGAAAGCACGTGAGATTCATGTGGAGATCTACCTACAGTAAGATATGAATTAACTGCACGTGCATAGTTCATGTCCTAGGCACCACAGTGCAGGCATTTCCATAACATCCTGTAGCGTGTGTCTAGTTCTATCAGTGTACCGACTTTTGTGTCGCTAGCTCGACGTTTCCCGGGATCAAAGGATCCATCGTCAAAACCGTTAACAGCCCCCCGCACGCGCAGCTTGCACCCCTCGGATATTATCTCGCCGGAATGTCATGACTCAATGCATTCTTCTTATGACCTGCAAGTTTTGAACCAGTTAGAGCTACCGTTTACCCTGCAGGCGTGGCAACGTACGAAGGGGTGCAATAGGCTTGCACGTGCATAGCTCATGCACCACAAAGTTTAGCTCAACCAAATGTGCACTGTTTTGGAGGCCTTGCCTGGGACTACCAATGAACCGATTTTGAGGTTGATAGATCAATATTTCTTTGAGCCAGAGGACCTCACGTCAAAACGGTTTTCCGCCCCCAGCACGTGCAGCCTGCACCCCTCGCAGACGGTGACCCCCCTGGAAACTGGTTCCAGGTGTTACCGATGTGTCCCGCCAGTATGGCTTTGCCCGTGACCTCGGGTTGACCTGTAGCCTTGACAAAAAATTTCGTGTCACCGAAACTTTGAAGCGGAATAGCATGTGCCACGAAACACCGAGCGAACCGAGGCCAGCACCAAAAGTTTACCTCGCCGGAGACGAATCAAACGGTCCCACTTTCGTCCCGATCGGTCCACCCATTTTGACTCCAGGTCCAAAAAAGCTTGGACAAACTCACTCACATACTCACATACTCACTCACTGACAAACAGGTTCAGCCGAACTTTTTTTCAGCGACCCGGTGGGTCTGGAGGAGAAAATATATAAATTAATTCTTCCCTCGTATCCACAGAATGCAAGTTTTTTCTTCTTCTTCCACTCGCAAGTCGCAGTTATGGCCTAGTGAAGCTTATTTTTCCACGATAACTGCCGTTCATGCAGTTGGGATTGTTTTGTTTGTTTTGTTAAATGTTATCAGTTTTTTATTGAACGATTATGCTTGCGCCGTAAGAATTGGATAGTTTCTTCTGCAGTCCATGGGCGGCGGTAGCTGTAACGCCTGATACCTAAGTATACTGCACCGCAAGGCTCGGATAGTTTCTTGCTTAGTCCATAGATGGCGTTAGTTGTAACGCCTAACGCCTGGCGTGTATGCTGTGCCGCAAGGCGTGAATAGTTTCTACCGCAGCTCATAGATGGCGGTAGTTGTTACGCCTGACAGGTATGCTGTGCCGCAAGGTTTGGATAGTGTCTATATAACGGTTCATAGATGGCGGTACCTGCAAGGCCTGATATAGGTATATGCTGCGCCGCAAGGCGTGGATAGTTTCTGTAATGGTCCCGAGACCCGAGTCCATATATGGCGGTAGTTGTAACGCATGGCGTGTACAGGGTGTCTCAAAAGTTCGTTCACAGGTACCAGCCATGCTTTTATTTCAATAATTCTGAATCAACAAGAAATTAACAGTCGAAATTTTGCATGGGCATTGGTGACAACCTTCCTCAAGCAGTCTCATTGTTTTCAAGTGCATTCGACCCTTCATGAGCTCACAAAAAGGGTTCACCTCTGACCATGGGTCAGGCACGAAAATGTAGGTTGCAAAGTCGGGTATGTTGTGAAACTCTCTGTTTCAGGAGTAATGGGAATGGTTAAGTCGGAAATGACACATGGCTAAGTGTCGGCGAGGATGAGTGCAACATGATGATCATCTCATAAAAACGGTGGCTAAAATTTTTGAAGGACGAAACCATGCGAGACTAACGGCGTTTTGAACGACCCTCGCACGACAGCAGACTCGTGTTCCGGAAAGCAGCTGAAAATGCGGTCATAACTATTGAAAACTGGCAAGAAGGTCACAGACAGAGGTTACCCATTTTCAAAAAGTGCAGGTCATCGTAAAATAAAGGCAAATTATAATTTAAAATTGTTTATAATATCTATAACGCTAATTTTTGGAGACAATAACACAAAAATCGTCAATGCCAAGGACACCTGACCCTCCAAAAGTGTCAGTTATTGTAAAATTTTATCTTACGAAGTTTCAAGAAGCAGATCTGCAGCGAATAATTTTCTTTTAAACACAAAATCCCGATAAAACCACACGATGGACAGGTTTGGGCCGTTTACAAAGCAGAACATCTCCCGAGGAAAACACTCCGCAACCGAGCGAAGGTCTTGGCATGGGGAATGACGAGCGCTTGGAATTTGCAAAATTTGCACAATGTGTCTGAGAAACAGACGTCCGACACATTCTGCTACCATATGATGCGAAAAATTTACTCCTGGTACTTCCCGTTTGTTCAGGACTGGGGTCGTTTTGAAAAGGAAAATGGCGCTTGGGATGTCGGCGCCAGTCATTCATGAAGGAGTTAGCGCCAGAAAATGCCTACAAAATACTCAAGAATGGTGTCGATGCAAGCTGTCGGCTTTCAGGGAAAATCAGATGTTGCCGGGGAGCTAGTCAAAACTAAATCCGACGCAGAAACTGCAGGGGATTCCCCTGCAAGAGCTTGAAAGCTGGTAACCTTTTATCAGCCTCCGGCAGCTGACGGAGCAACAAAAATCGGTATGGGCAAATATTTTTGGAGATACAGCAAAGGGGTTGGTTTCCAACCTTCTTAATCAGTTGTCAAAGCATGCATATTTGTCTAGTGTACACACAGACACCAAAACCTTATACTTTTGGCCAGTTCTTATATGCTTTATTGGCATGGGAAATGTGTGAACGAACTTTTGAGACACCCTGTATGCTGTGCCGCAAAGGTTGGGTAATTGCTACCGCTGTTCATAGATGGAGATAGCTGTAATTCCTCGTGTAGGCGTGCGTTCGACATCCGGATAATCAGGGATAATTTTCCGGGATCACCGGGATCACTCGGTGTTTTAAGCTGACACCGTGTACAACGGACATGACAACGAGTCAAATAGCCATGAGTGAAGCAAAATAAATCTAAAAATATGACCAATTACATCGGTGGTCTCTACAATACCAAATTATTGCCGGTGATCCCGGATAATTATCCCTCATTTTTCGGATGTCGAACGCACGCTAGCACCCTTTGAAGTTTGAACACAAGCTAAGCCACATCGTATGTGGATTTCGTACGTGTAAATTAATAAGTCTAATAATTGATATAATCTCCCCTGTGCAGGAGATAATGATGGACCACGCGCTGCGCACCATCTCGTATATCGCCGACATCGGCGACCTGGTGGTACTGATGGCCCGGCGCCGGGTCACTGCCGACATCACCAGCGAGCTGCACACCATGCCCAAGATGATCTGCCACGTCTTCGAGAGTGACGAGGTGAGACTGAACTCTGTGCGGGGCGAACTTTTACTTTATGTTTGCCGGGCAGGGCGGTCGGTTACTGGATTTTGCTTATTTGCGAGCCGGCTAGCTCACGTTTATTGCGATAGGCGTGCCACCTTAGTTGACACCCGTTCTCTTTTTCAGGCTCAGTTTATCGCGCAGTCCATCGGGCAGGCCTTTCAGGTGGCCTACATGGAGTTCCTCAAGGCCAACGGCATCGAGGACCACAGCTTCGTCAAGGAGATGGACTACCAGGAGGTGCTCAACTCGCAGGAGATCTTCGGCGAGGAGCTGAAAATGTTTGCCAAAAAGGAGCTGCAGAAAGAGGTGCGTCTCATCGGTTGTTTATCTAGCATTTGGCCGATAGTTGATACATTTTTAACGTAAAAAATGCTTTGAGCAACGCTACAAATACGGATGTGCAAAAATATAGCTAGTTTCTGAAGATGTAATCAATCTCTTTTCATACCGCACCGTACACATATAAGTAATGAATCGAGTTACTTGTTTCATTTTTGAAGCTGTGATGTCGTCCCTTCCCGTGCTCCTGCGTTAGCGACTGCCACCAGTGACTGTTTCCCCCGTCGGCCGCCAGGTGGTGGTGCCCAAACAGAAGGGCGAGATCCTGGGCGTGGTGATTGTGGAGTCCGGCTGGGGCTCGCTGGTACCCACCGTGGTGATTGCCAACCTGGCGCCGGCCGGCGCCGCCGCCCGCTGCGGCCAGCTCAACATCGGAGACCAGATCATCGCGCTCAACGGCATCAGCCTGGTGGGCCTGCCGCTGGCCAGCTGCCAGACCTACGTCAAGAACGCCCGCCAGGCCACCGTGGTGAAGCTGACGGTGGTGCCGTGTCCACCGGTGGTGGAGGTGCGCATCCGGCGGCCCGACACCAAGTACCAGCTGGGCTTCAGCGTGCAGAACGGCGTCATCTGCAGCCTGCTGCGCGGCGGCATCGCCGAGCGCGGCGGCGTGCGCGTCGGACACCGCATCATCGAGATCAACAGCCAGAGCGTGGTGGCCGTGCCGCACGAGCGTATCGTCAGCCTGCTGGCCACCTCGGTCGGAGAGGTGAGACGCTGAGGGGGGGGGGGCACACACACGACGGGGTGGGGCTGGGGGGCTGAGGGCCGGATAGTCATCATTTCAGGCCAACATGTTCTTTATCCGCACATGAATGGATTCACGAAAGCCGAATAAAACAGGTGTTTCTTGCATGTCGTGCTGCGCTGCCGGTCAGTTATAGGTACTGTTCAGCCGATGGCGTTTCCTGATCTGGCCCTCAATCCGTTTCAGATTCACATGAAGACGATGCCGACGTCGTTGTTTCGCCTGCTGACGGGCCAGGAGTCGCCCGTGTACATCTGATGCGGCCGGCCGGGCCCGTGCCGGGCACCTGATCCGCCGTTCCTACGCGCCTCTAGTCAGCCGCGCGGCCGCCGGGGGACCGGCCGGCCGGCGCCACATCTCTCTATATCACGGCCGGCGGCCGCCTGTGATACGTGACCGCGACAAGTGCCATACGCAGGGTCGGCCCGCTCCGACTCCGACTCCGACTCCGGCCCGACTCCGGGGCCGATTGTGGCCCAGTTGAGGCCGAGAGGCGCCGGCGCGTCCGACCGCCGCCGCCGCTGGTCGCCGGCGAGACGCCGCATTGTTTTCTCTGTTGGTTGGTGTGGGACCGTATCAGCGTATGTACGTTTGTGCATGTGTGTGCCCCTGTGCGTGTGAAGGTGTGTGCGTGTGTGCGTGGGCAGGCGTTGGTCAGGCTCGGAGAGGGCGCTGGCCAGGTGTTGTTTCCCGCCGAGTGGCGCGGTCGGCGCCGGCCGCCCGGGCTGCGGGGCGGACCGTTGGATACATTGGAAGTGATAAGTACAATGTGGCGTGGTCTGGTGCGTGTCCGAGTGCCGTCGGGCCGGCCGGCGGCGGCCGGCGGCTGTTGTGTGACGCTGTCATATCCAGGGAGCGGGGAGCTCCGCGAGCACGGGTCGCCGCGGCGCCGGCTCACACCGACCCCGCCGAATAGTGTGGAATAAACCCTATCGTTGGATACTCCAGGCGGTGTCTTTTTCTCTGCGCTCAATGCTGATATAAACGTTAGGGCTTAAACCAACGTCTGTGGAGACGCCTCGCGAACGTTCGCAGAAAAAAAGAACTGACTACGTAGCTCCTGCGGCGCACTCGATAGCCGTCGATACAAGATTACTTTGCTTGACAGGCATGGAGAAAATCGAGTTTGATGGCGGCGTGGCTTTGGCCCATAGGTGGGGGATTGTGCAAAACTGGGGTACCCGGGCGCAACAAATCCGCCGCCGCCCTAGCCGTGCCCTTGACCTCCGCCGTCTGTTGCGACTCCATCGGGCACCCACAGTCCAGCACAATTCTCCACATGCTTATGTCATTCATTGGATGACGAGAATCGTGGTTCCGGTTCCGGCTAAAATCTGAGCACGCTTTTCTTGGAAAGTTTTACCCGAAAGAGTGAATGTGACACCTCTACAAACTTGCGGCCAGTACCATGGCTGCCACGTCACGCTTATCGCTAAGGAAAGCCAGGTCATGAATATTTGATATGCCACTGAATCAACGATGAGAGGTGTCTCGTCTTCTCAGCTAGCCGGTGGAAACAAAACTGACTACATTCTGACATATTGATGGGTAAAAATCGAGGTCAATAATACGGTTCGTCGCCTGTTACCAAAAACTTTGCTATCATGAAGGAGAAATTTGTTGACAGAATATGGTAGCTCCACATGTGCGACAGATATAGCGCACCTTTGACGATCAATCACTGAACTCTATAATGCGATCAATACTTACGTTCCCGTTCCTCGCACGTGTGTATTTTGTTTGAATTTGTGCGGTTGGTTCCTGTATAGATGGCCTTGGTTCCTGGGATGTCTTTTGGCGAATAATTGAAATGTAGGAGTAATTAGCGTTCTTTTGTGGTACAGTTCTAAATTGCGAATAATTTGCCCATCCGTATGAAAACAATTGTTTTTTAGTGTTTCGGTGGAGCAACAAATAATGAAAAATGCTTTTGACGTTTCGGATTTCAGCAATCGGTGCCATTAAGTTCCAATTTCATTATGCTGTGGTTGTACCAAGAGTGTAGTAGCTATTTGGAATGCCAATACTTCATTTGTTTGGAATGAGATCCTCACTGCTGACTTCCTGCACTTTGTATCAACTGTCACAGTCAACTTCAAGTTCCGTGGTGCCGTTGACATGGGAGAAAGATGGGTTCAATCACAATTCACAACAGGCTGGCACAGATTGTTCACTTCATGTTAACTGGTCAATGCCACTATGGTAGATTTTAGGTCAGCAACATCAGGAGCAGGCGTGGTGAAGATTGCCCTGGCATACCAGACTCGTGATGGGATGGATACAAACAATTATATGCCACATGCTCAGGAACAATAAACTGACCTAGGGAATTTTCAAAGCAGTCTGTTGTCCCCAAAAATACACTAACTGGATCACAATGAACATTTCAGTTTTCTGCACCTTCTTAACCCTCGCATGTGTAGGGGGGGGGGGGGGGGGGGTCGGATGGACCCCCCCATGGTTTTTCGCGAATAACTCGCGTAAAAAGCGGCCGATCGCGACGAAACTTTCAGTACCCTCGCATTGATCAATTTGACACCTACCCTGAAAATTTCATGACCCTGACCCAAATGACCTTTGACCTGTGACCTCTTTTCCGAGACCATGTTTGGCCGGAATCGCGATTTCGCGTATGTCGGCTCGCACTAGCCGCGTGTTTGCAAGCTTTTCGTGGTTTCAAACGTTCAAACATGTGGTTTGATGTTACTCCCGTGTGTGTCAAGGTCACCTGAAGGTCAGGTCAGGTCATTGACCTTTGGTGACCTCGGGTGACCTCGGGTCACTTTTTCGAGTTTTACATGTTTCTAGGCTAGTTTTTGGAGCTGAATTCGAATTTAGCAACCATTTGAACATTTACGAAGTAGTTTTGGTGACTTCGTAACATGTTACAAAGCTGTCAGAGGCGGTTGACACGTACTACGAATACCCGTCACGACGCCTACTGGTTGACCTGACCTGACCTGACCCGACCTGGTCTAAATGCTTCAAGACATCATCTGTGATCAAAACTAACACGATATTCGTGATCAGCACCCCGAAAAACCCCTTAGCAGCCACACTTTACGACTTTCTAACAGGTCCCGATTTTCCCGACTTTGGGTCATTGACCTGACCTGGAAGGTCAACCAATGACCTAGGACCTTAAAATTGGGTATCATCGGCTTCCTCTCGTCACGGGCAACACGCTCGTTTTTTCCGCGAAGCTCTAGCTCGATCAGGGACCAAACGGCAAGGGGGAGGGTCCAACCGACCCCCCCCCCTACACATTAGAAGCTGGCAAACGCCGCACACATGCGAGGGTTAAAACTGGACAAATTGGCAAAATAAGAACATTAAAGGAAAGAACACGTCCTTCTAAGCTTAAAAATGAGATCTCACATTGATGCTTATGATACTTTTTGGATGAACCATATAAGGTTTCACCTGACCACATGTTGGGTCATGGGTATAAGTATGCAAAAGGCCTGAGCAGGTTGTAGGTTAGTGAGTTGGTAGTTAAGTAAGGTCAGGTCAGGTATGGTTAGGTTAGGTTAGGTTAGGTTAGGTAATGACAGGTCAGATAAGATTAGGTTTTGCTATCCCTGCTTGACTTTTTTAAGGAGTAACATCATATGAAAATTTTTCTAAGTTTAATTATGGTTTGTGGCAATATGGTGCAGTTTTTATTCAATTGTTAGCCTGGGATGCAAAAGAGGGATTTCACCCTCACAATAGACTAAATAGAGAAAGCAGGAAAGCCCCTAAAAAAGTAGAGCCCGCTATCATGTGGCATACAGGTGGCCATGATTTTGAAACAAACTGCATTGGTAACAAAACCTAACCTAACCTGACCTACTGACCCTTAAGTACCTACTAAGTACTAGTAAAAATGTTGTTCCTGTGATAACAGGACACATTTTTCCTGGTGATAACATACTGGTGTGTAAAATCAAAAACCATCTGGTAATAAAGCAGCTCAAGTGGCTCACCATTTAGTCACCAATGAAAATGTTATCTGATCAAATGTTAACTTGCCATGTTCTTTCTTAATGGTATTACTGTTACATTACAGGTGGTACTGTAAAAAGTGCACAAAATGAAGGCAAAGAAGGTAAAATCACAAAATAGCTCAAATGCAAAACAGGGAACAGCTTCAAAGTCCAAGAAGAATGGTGTGAGCTCTGATGATAAGGATGCAGCTTTGGCGTCTATGTCCATTGACCAGTTCCTGGCATCTGGGTTTGACTCTGATGACGATGGAGATGCTGAATCAGACACACCTATGAATGGTGGGGACCATGAGACAGAGTCAGCGGAGGAGCCAGACGATTCCAGTGGGGAAGAGGAGGAGGAGTCCAGTGAAGGTAATGCCATTCAGGATTATATAATACTGAACGAGGCCGGTGTAAATAAATTTTCAAGACCGAGGTCCTTACTGAATTTTTGAACGAGGCCGAAGGCCGAGTTCAAAAATCAGTAAGGACAGGTCTTGAAAATTTATCACCGGCCGAGTTTGGTATGTATTTTACTGTATGCCAACGATAAAATAATTGTCTGGACCGAAGCTCTTAGCCGTTTTTTGAACGAGGCCATCCCAAAATGTTGACTTGGTAATTCGTTTTTGACCGTGGTCAATTTGCTTACACCGCTTACACCAGTTATTACCACAC
Organism: Amphibalanus amphitrite; assembly: GCF_019059575.1. NCBI lineage: Eukaryota > Metazoa > Arthropoda > Thecostraca > Balanomorpha > Balanidae > Amphibalanus > Amphibalanus amphitrite. The sequence continues at coordinate 134,159 of NW_024882798.1, read as the reverse complement.
CCCTCTGGCTAATGTATTTGAATAGGCCAGGTATACAGTAAATCTGTAAACTGTGTAATATTTGTTAGAATGACCTTCAGGGAGGCAGTTATTATTGCTTAAAAGACATTTGGGCCTAGGAGTGACTTGTGGCAATCATGTCCCATTTTCAGTGACCCCAGACCTCCAGGGGGTGTCAATCAATTGCATTTAGCATGTTCCCAACGTAACTGTCAGTTCTGCATGTCCTGTTGAACAATGATTTGCAGGTACTTTTGAAGCATTGTCCCAGCTCGCAACTCAATTCATGTCTTGATATTGCAGAGGAGGGCAATGAAGAGGACTTTCACAAGTCTCTGGACAAGCTGAAGGACACTGATCCAGAGTTCTACAAGTTCCTCCAGGAAAATGACAAAGATGTGTTCGAGGGGGAGGAAGAAAAAGAAACTGAACAGCCTGAGCCGGCAGATGAGGTGGGGCCAATTAGTTGAAGGCTTACTTTTATTGTAAGAGAACAAGCATCTTTACTACTCCAGTTATTCACTTGTATTTTACTATGAGGGAAAGCCAATTTCTCTCAACTCCATCGTGAAACAATGGTTGTTTGGTTGTACAGCCCAACTTATTACTAGATGCGATGCCTTGCACACCGAACAGTGTTTTTTCCTCGTTTGTTTCAGGACTCAGCTGAAGACAGTGATGACGAGCCCTCGGATCCGTCTGGGCTCAGTCTGACTCAGATCAGTCGATGGGAGGCAGCTCTTGCGAGTACACAGTACGTACGTCATAACGAACCTCTCGTCATCTTAGAGAGCTTTTCAATTGTGGTCCTGTGTTACCAATGCTCAGATGCTGCATGGTGGCATTTTTAAAACTCCAAACTCTATTGTTCTTAATTACGCCCACATGTGCATCAATACGTGAGCCGAAACTTTTGCTTATTGATTGTTTTGCTGACAAAGTAAAATGTTTGCGTTCGTGTTATAAATCCCCGGCTATTTGTGTCACCGTATAACCTGTTGTTCGCGGAGCATCCTCACGCCACCGCTGCCGCCGCCAGGGCCAAGTCGGCTCTGAAGGAGGTCACTGCCGCGTTCCGGTCGGCAGTACAGCGCGCGACCGGTGGCGGGGCCGAGGGCGCCTCGACCATCGACGATCCCACAGGTCGGTGCCGACTGAACCGCGGGCTGAATGAAATCCTGGACAGGGGTGTGACCAATATTCTTGTGTTGCGTTTGACGTGAATGAGATCGGATTGGAAGCTCGGATGTAGTGCCACTGTAGCACGATACAATGCGTCACGGTACCACATATTGAGAAAGCTTCTTGAAATGTTGACACGTTCTCTCCATTTTTATAGTTCTTGTATAGTTTTTCATTTTGCTTTTTATAGACATCATCGTTTCTACTTATAACGATTGTTTAAATGAGTCGAGATTCGTTAAGAGGTAAGACCCACAGCCCTGCGCCCATGACATCGTCTCTGTACGCCCGTGTGTTTGGCAGTGTTCAACAGCCTGGTGCGTCTGTGTCTGAACGAGGTGCCTCGCGCCGTGGCCTCCATCCTGAAACTGGAGTCGTCGGAGAAGGACCCGTCGCGCTGCAAGCGTTGGCCGCAGGTCAAAGGGCCCGTCAAACGCTTCCTTACGGACGTCATTCAGGTGAGGCGGACTGGGAGAGTTGTCATTGAAGTTAAGTGTGTGGCCTTGCTTCATGAAGCGTCGCTATAGGTATGACGTTTGAAGATTAGTTCTAGCAGTTTGTGATCTGTAGAGTCACACCGATTCAGCATCACACACCGATGTAATAATGAGTTGCTGGATCATCACACACCGATGATCATACCACCACAATGCCAGCGTGGGTAGGGAGAGCGAGTGAACGGTGCAGTACTTGCCCCGCTTCTGGCGCCGGTCGGCCCGGTACGCTGGTTCCCTATTCCCAAAGTAACGCTGTCCCACATTCCGCCGGCAGCTGCTGGCGTCCTCGGGCTCGGCGGCGATGCAGCGCGCGCTGCTGCGCCACATGCTGGCCATGACGCCGTACCTAGCCACCGAGCAGCGGCTGTGCTCGCAGCTGGTCAGCCGGCTGGTGGCTCTCTGGTCCGCGGGCGAGGAGGAGGTGCGCGTGCTGGCCTTCGTCAACCTCTACCGGCTGACCAGGAGGAACCAGGCCGCCTTGCTCGACACAGTACTCATGGTGAGCCGGCGCCTATCTAACGGCGGATGGACGCTCGGGCTGGTGACGGGGGAACGGGCGGTGCTCAAGTGAGGAAGCATGTTGTCTGAGAAACGTCTTGCTTATGGAGGTTTAGTTGTAAACCAGCGTTTTCCTCGGTCAATGACGGTTCACGCTGACGCCCTCTGTCGCCCGCCGTCTCTCGTGCCAACAGAAAGCGTACCTGGCGTACGTGAAGAACTGCGCGTTCACGTCAGCCCAGTCGTGGCCTCACATTCACCTGATGCGCCGCTCGCTGGTGGAGCTCTACAGCATCGACCCGTCTATGAGCTACCAGCGGGCGTTCCTCTACATCCGGCAGCTGGCCATCCACCTGCGCAACGCCAAACTCGACAAGAAAAAGGTGACCAGAAGCTGCTGGGTAAGGTGGATCAGGGACGGATAGGTCTGTACGTGACGCTGATGTGTGTGCTGTATGTGGCGCGGATGTATCTAGTTCTACTGTGTGTAACGCGCGTGTGTATCCGTGTCTAGTTCCAGGTGGTGTATGTACAACTGGCAGTATGTCCACTGCCTGCTGTGTGTCAGTATGTATCTGTGTATCCAGTTCCAGGTGGTGTACAACTGGCAGTATGTCCACTGCCTGCCTGTGTGTCAGTATGTGTGTGTCAGTGTGTCTTTGTGTTACAGTATGTATCTTTGTATCCAGTTCCATGTGGTGTACAACTGGCAGTATGTTCACTGTCTGCTGTGTGTCAGTATGTGTCTGTGTATCCAGTTCCAGGTGGTGTACAACTGGCAGTATGTCCACTGCCTGCTCCTGTGGTCCGCCCTGATCGGAGAGGACCGCAGTGAGGAGCTGCGACTGCTGCTCTACCCACTCACACAGGTCGGTGGCTATATTCTGGATCATGGGAATTGACTCGTCCTCCGTGTGTGCTATCTAATAATTCTGAAAGGAAGCTACTCAATCGAGCCATTTAGCCATACTCCGAAAGAAAAAACGGTCGTCGTCCGCCACTTCGTACCCTTATGTCGATTTATATGATTTTTTTTTTTTGCAAAGTAAGTCGCTTTATAAAAAAGTTAGCCACGGATGTATTTATTACATACCCTGCCCCCTGACCGCCCTCCGCCGCGTTCGCCTCCCCATCAGATAATGCTGGGCACGGTGAACCTGATCACCACGTCTCGCCACTACCCTCTGCGTCTGCACGTGGTGCGCGCGCTGACGCAGCTGTCGGCCGCCACCAACACGTTCATCCCGGTGCTGCCGCTGCTGCTGCAGGTACGGCGGGAGGACGCAGGGGCACGCCGGCGGGTCAGCGCTGTTGGCCACGTGGGGTGGAGGTGCGGGGATGGGGGTCATTGAACGGGATGTCTGAGTTGCAGGAACAGACACGAGACAATACAATATTTACAGACGTCCGAAGGAACCTAACTTTATCAGGGAACGAAGCGTTTTTTTAGGGAGATTGACGACTGGCAATGGTGTTTGATTCCAATAAACGTCTTTTTAATGTTATTCAGTGGAAGGAAACTGATTGCTGACGAAAACTGTCCAATAGATGGTGAGTAATACATATGAAAAACGTAGAAGATCATTGACATTACTTGGAAGCTAGACATGGACATGTTTTAGTGAAGTTGCTATCATGTAGTGAAGTTGCTATCATGCCCTCACTTCCCTCGTTTCCCCCTATAAATTTAAAACGTTGCGCTTTCTCCAGGTCCTCCACCAGACCGACTTCAACAAGCGCAGCTCTCGCGTGTCGATGCGCCCGCTGGACCTGAGCTGCATGCTGCGCTTCTCGGAGGCCGAGCTGAAGGAGAACGGCTTCCGTGATGGCGTGTTCGACGGCGTGCTCTCGGCTCTGGTCGAGTACCTGCACGTGGAGTGCTGCAGCCTGGCCTTCCCCGAGCTGGTGGTGCTCGCCAGGATACAGGTCAGTTCCGGGCCAAACTGGTCCGTCCCGGGCAGCTGACGGTCAGATCGAAGTAGAAATTAGTTAACGCCAAACTGGTCAGTGTTGGGTGCGTGTCACCGACCGTATCTGGTTACAGATTTCACGAGTGTCGGCTTGATCATCATCGATGTGTCATCACTGGTGCTGCGCTTCACGGGCCAGCCGTGTCAGCTCCGATACTAAACTGCGTGTCAGTTCAGCACGCAGTTTAGTATCGGAATATGGTAGACGTGATTGCCAGGCCAGAAGCCAGAACCATGGACGGTCATCATATGCTGATTGTGGGAAGAAGCTCGTGCCTTTCAAAAACACTTTGCTTTGGACTGTGCGGTTTGAAGAGATAATTTATCGCGCCGGATGTGGATTTGAACTAGGTGAGGGCTACCGACTAAGGCTTCGGGTAGTTTTTCAAAACGTCCTCCGGGCCGGATTTGAACCAGCGACCTATGGATGCCTGTGAGTGCTCTACAGTCCACCGCTCTACCAACTGAGCTACCAGAGGATATGAAGCCGCCCTGACGCGGTATTGCGCGCCGGCGACGGCGGGCCGTGAAGTGCGGGTTAAAAAGTGGAACTGTGAAGTGAAAGGGACCACGCCCAGAGCGGGGGCGGGGCAGTGGACAGGCCAGCGCGGCGGCACGAGTGTACAGCATCCTCTGGTAGCTCAGTTGGTAGAGCGGTGGACTGTAGAGGCACCCACAGGCATCCATAGGTCGCTGGTTCAAATCCGGCCCGGAGGACGTTTTGGGGAGCAGCTGCCGGTCAGATCTTGGCTTGATGTAGCTCAGATTGCATGTGCGTTAAATGACATTGGCATTCGGCACGCTCAAAAGCTCAAATAAGCCGACTATGGCCCAGGCTGCTATATTTCATCAGTGAAGCTGTGTCACTCAAGGTATGACACCGTCACCAAGCACTTCGGTGTTCAGTTGTTTCATACCAGTCAAGTCAAAGTGTCTAGTTGCCCACCAGTCCGGTGTTTGTTTCACATCATTACGATGTGTTGTTTGGAACCGGCCTGGTATCTTGTTACTCATTAGTCCGGTGTTTTGTTTCACACCAGCCCGTTGTTTTCTTTGACACCAGTTCTGTATCTTTCACGTCACACCAGTCAGGTGTCTTCGATTTCATATCAGTCCGGTCTTTTGTTTCATTTAAGCTCGGTGTCTTTTTAACACCAGTACGGTGTCTTGTTTTACGCCGGTATCTTATTGCTCACTGGTGTGGTGTTTTGTTAGTGTCCGGTGGTTGATTGCAATGGATAATCCAGCCAAGTCCAGTGTAGTGTTTAAGAATAAAATAGACCAGCGACTGGGCCAAAACGTCCTCCGGGCCGGATTTGAACCAGCGACCTATGGATGCCTGTGAGTGCCCTACAGTCCACCGCTCTACCAACTGAGCTACCAGAGGATATGAGGCCGTTCTGACGCGGTATCGCGCGCCGGCGACGGCGGGCCGTGAAGTGCCGGTTACAGAGTGGAACGGTGTAGTGAAAGGGACCACGCCCTGAGTGGGGGCGGGGCCACAGACAGGCCAGTGCGGCGGCACAAATGTTCAGCATCCTCTGGTAGCTCAGTTGGTAGAGCGGTGGACTGTAGCGGAGCGTTCAGACATCCATAGGTCGCTGGTTCAAATCCGGCCCGGAGGACGTTTTGGCCCAGTCGCTGGCCTGCTCGTTCCGTTCTCAAACACGACACTGAACTGGACTGCAGTCAGCTATCTGCTTCCCGTATAGACTGCTCGCACTAATGTGCGACAATACACCACACCATATCCATGAACACACTAAGGCAGTGTCCCAAAATTGAGTTTCGTCTTGGGTGTCAGAGGGGAAAATCACCCACCAAAAAGAGGGGAGAGAGTGAAAACTACTGATTCGATTAGATCCAAAAAGAGTGAGAAACGACAAAAAGCATACATTTTATTCTAGGGTGTATAAGAATGGTTGATGCTAAACTGGGCATCCACACCACTGCTCTTTCTATAGGTAAAAAATATAGGTTTTCTTGGTTGGGAGTGGAAAATTTTTCTTGAAATTGGTGGTGAGAGTGAAAAATGAATTTCATTTGGATGTCGTTTCCCACCCAAATCGACAAATTTTGGGACATTGCACTAAGGTTTTGCCAGACACCGTACGGGTGTGAAACTAGACACCGCTCTAGTATGTAAGCAACTGACGTGAAACATGACAACGACCGGTGTGGAACAAGGCATGGAGTGATGTGAAACATAACACCGGACTGATGTGTAACAAGACACCGAACTGGTGTGAAACAAAACACAGAAATAGTGTGTAACAAGACTAGTGGGTAGAAAACACCGGGTTAGTGTGTAGCCGACAGTGGACTGGTTTAAAAAAGATACCGGTCTGATGTAAAACAGAACGCCACGCTGGTGTAACAAAACACCGGGCTGATGTGTAATAACGAAAAACCGAAATGCATGTGGCATTACTTTCACTGGCGAAATGTTTGTAGCAGCCTGAGCCATTGTCGGCTCATTTGGCCTTTAGTAAGCCCAAAGTCAATGTCATTTGCAGCCATGCAATCTGAGCCGACAGCAACTCAGAACTTGACCGACGGCTGCTCCCTTAAAACTTCCTCCGGGCCGGATTTGAACCAGCGACCTATGGATGCCTGCGAGTTCATCTACAGTCCACCGCTCTACCAACTGAGCTACCAGAGGATGCTGTACACTCGTGCCGCCGCGCTGGACTGTCTGTGGCCCCATACCCGCTCTGGGCGTGGTCCCTTTCACTACACCGTTCCACTCTGTAACCGGCACTTCACGGTCCGCCGTCGCCGGCGCGCGATACCGCGTCAGAACGGTTTCATATCCTCTGGTAGCTCAGTTGGTAGAGCGGTGGACTGTAGAGCACCCACAGGCATCCATAGGTCGCTGGTTCAAATCCGGCCCGGAGGACGTTTTGACCCGATCGCTGGTCTGTTCTGAAACGAGCACTTGGACTGGACCGAGGACTGCCGTCCGCCACCGCGGCGCGGAGTGCTGTGACCAGACACTGCACGGGTGCAAACCTATACAAATTGATTGGTTTGTAGCTGAACAATGGAAGTGCGTGTAATTTTACACCCGGTCAATCAGTATGCAGCTGCAGCGCACGTGTTGTAGCAAAACACTGGACTTGACTGGTCTGTAACTAGACTACAAGTACAGACTGATGTGCAGCAGACATCAGACTGAAGTGGAACTTCACACTGGACTGGCTGGTGTGCATGTAGCTTAACATCGGGCTGGTCAATGAGCATTAAACAGGCACCGCAATGTGATGTATCAAAACAGACTGGACTGCGGTGTAAATAGACACCGTGGTAGTGTGTAACTAGACGCTGGGATCACATAACTACCCCAATTGAATCTAACAATCTGATCAGAGTCACTGTTGGATTCCTGGAACCTCCAAGCGAGCCGGCTGTCACGGTCACTAAAGACCCACGCAAGCTGAGCGACAGGGGGTCAGGATCTGACCGGCAGCTCTGCTCCCCAAAACGTCCTCCGGGCCGGATTTGAACCAGCGACCTATGGATGCCTGTTAGCGCCTCTACAGTCCACCGCTCTACCAACTGAGCTACCAGAGGATGTTGAACATTCTGCCGCCGCACTGGCCTGTCAGTGGCCCCGCTCCCGCTGTGGGCGTGGTCCCTTTCACTACACAGTTTCACCCCGTAACCCGCACTTCACGGCCCGCCGTCGCCGGCGCGCGATACCGCGTCAGAGCGGTTTCATATCCTCTGGTAGCTCAATTGGTAGAGCGGTGGACTGTAGAGAGCACTCGCGGGTATGCATAGGTCGCTGGTTCAAATCCGGCCCGGAGGACTTTTTAACCCGATCGCTGATCTGAGGCCAGTTTTACCAACTGATGAATAGCCGCTTGCCGGATTTTTTTTTTTTTGCCGAAAGACTGCTTCACATGCGCGCTGGGCACGTAAGCGGATAGGGCTTTAGTGTTTACGCTCTGTATGTGAAGCGGTCTTTAGGCAAAAATTTCCGGCACGCGGCTATTTTTATGTTGGTAAAGCTGGCTTCTGGTCTCTTTCGTTTTCAAACACGACATTGGGCTGTACCGCGAACTGCCAACAGGTACCGGATTAGATTGAATTGGATCGGACCGAACTGGACATGACAATAGCCAAACACAATGATTTATGACTGTAAATGTAGACCACCGCACTTGTCCGTGAGATGCCACCGCAAAGTGGTGTAACCTGCCAGACGAAACATCAGACTGATGTGAAACAAGACACCGAACTGGTGTGTAACCAGACACCGGCTCACCTGAATGACACCGAAATGCCCTGTGGAACGACACCGCATTGTGGTAGAGCGGTAGAGCGGAACGTTCAGGCATCCATAGGTCACTGTTTAAAGTCTGGCCCAGAGGACGCTTTGGAGGACAACTGTCGTTAGATCCCGACCTTGCTGTCGCTTCGCTTATTTAGATTGCATGGGTGCCAGTGACTGAGTCGTGACACTCGAAAGCCTCAATAAACTGGCAGTGATTCGGCTGCTACGTTAGTATATTGTAGCTGTGCTTATGTACGTAATGCACCATATATTTCGACATTTAGTTTCACACCAGTATCGTCTCGTGGTGTCTTGTTACACGATAATGCGGCGTCAGGTCATTGAGCAGCCTACTGTCTCTTTAAACATCAGCCCGGCGCCTTGTTTTACACCAGTTAGGTACTCGTATCTTGTTTAGGTAACCCCAGCCTGGTGACTTATTTCACACCAGTCAGGTGTCTTGTTACCCACTTTCCGTCACATCTCTCATTACACACCAGTCCGGTAACTTTTACACCACAGCGCGCCGCGCGGTATCTTGTTCCAATTACGTGTGGCGTTTTGTTACACATTAGTGTAGAGTCTATGTTGACACACTACTCTGGTGTCTATTTATATTTTATATAACTATTATCGTGTTGTCTGGCTCTTGTCTAGCCCAGTCCAGTATCGTAGCTTATAGCTGCGAACCACTGTCCAGTTCTGTGTCGTTTTCAAATCGGACCAGACCATACCAGACCAGCGACCGTTCCAAAACGTCCTCCTGGCCGGATTTGAACCAGCGACCTATGGATGCCTGTGAGTGCTCTACAGTCCACCGCTCTACCAACTGAGCTACCAGAGGATATGAGGCCGTTCTGACGCGGTATCGCGCGCCGGCGACGGCGGGCCGTGAAGTGCCGGTTACAGAGTGGAACGGTGTAGTGAAAGGGACCACGCCCTGAGTGGGGGCGGGGCCACAGACAGGCCAGCACGGCGGCAAAATGTTCAACATCCTCTGGTAGCTCAGTTGGTAGAGCGGTGGACTGTAGATGAACTCGCAGGCATCCATAGGTCGCTGGTTCAAATCCGGCCCGGAGGACGTTTTGGGGAGCAACTGCTGGTCAGATCCTGAAATTGCTGTCGCTTAGATTGTATGAGTGCAAATGACATTCGCATTCGGAACGCTCGAAAATCCAAATAAACCGGCAATGGCTCAGGCTTCATCCATTTTTTTTTTCAGTGAAGCTGTGCCCGGCACGGTACTCCACGGTACATTTCGATGTTAAGTTGTTTCATACCAGTCAGGTGTCTAGTTATTGGTTACCCACCAGTCCGATGTTTGTTTCTCGCCGGCCCGGTGTATTGTTTCATGTCAGTCCTGTCTCTTGTTTCATGTCAGTCCGGTCTCTTATTTCATGTCATTCCGGTGTCTTGTTTCACACCAGTTCGGTGGCTTGGCTTACGCCGGCACGGTGTCCAATTGCACACTAGTGTGATGTTTTGTTAGTGTCTGCTAGGTGTTCAGTGGTTGGGTGCAATTTAAAGTCCATTCCAGTCCAGTATCGTGTATAAGAATAAAATAGACCAGCGACTGGGCCAAAACGTCCTCCGGGCCGGATTTGAACCAGCGACCTATGGATGCCTGTGAGTGCTCTACAGTCCACCGCTCTACCAACTGAGCTACCAGAGGATATGAGGCCGCTCTGACGCGGTATCGCGCGCCGGCGACGGCGGGCCGTGAAGTGCGGGTGGAACTGTGTAGTGAAAGGGACCACGCCCTGAGCGGGGGCGGGACGACGAGCAGGTCAGCGCGGCGACACTAGTATTCAGCTTCCTCTGGTAGCTCAGTTGGTAGAGCGGTGGACTGTAGCGGAACGTTCAGACATCCATAGGTCGCTGGTTCAAATCCGGCCCGGAGGACGTTTTGACCTCGGTGACGGGTCAAAATCTTTTAATTTGTGGTGGGATTCTCAGTCGATGTATCCATGGTGGTGACCGATGGCCAGTGAGGGCCTTCTTATCGCACACCTGATTATCGCGTACACTAACCCGCGCCCTGATGGGGGGCATTTTGGCCCCCCCCCCTGTGGTTTTTCTTAAATAGTAAGAAAACGGCGGCGCGCAGCGCCGCCAAATTTTCAGTACCTTTCTGGGCATCAATTTGACATATTCACACAAAATTTCAAGTCACAGGTCACCTTGGGTCAGGAGTTATTGAGGTCAAACTGAGGTCATGTTCGAGTAAAAATTAGCAAAAAACATGACATCTTGAAACGCTCACCAAATCTACAGTTAACAAGCAATTTTAAAGTTCTTTATGTGGTCGTGTAGAGGAAAGACGGCGCTACGAAACTGCTATCTCGGGTTTTCAAAATTTTTGGATTTTTACCCCCAAAAACAAAAAAAATGATTTTTTTAGAGAAAAAAAAAACTTTTTAAAAAATCTAAAAAAAAATCGAATTTCGATAAAAAAACGGAATAAATGTGATACTCCCTGCGTTCTTTGATATGCATATCAAATTTAAGATCGATACCTCTTTTTGATCGATAAGTTTTAATGATCGATAAGTTATAGCAAAAAAAAAAATCAAAATTGATGACGTCAAATTTTTTTACCTCAATTTTAGCATTTCTAGACCACTCAGCGCAAAACAAAGGCCATCATTGAACTCCCCGTGACGAACTGCATCGAATCGATCCCATTTTATGCAAAAATATCAACTTTGAAATTTGACCTAATTTGACCCGACCTTGACCTGACCTTGACCTGACCTTCACCAAAACATAATATCAACTGACCCCAAGGGCTGCCTGCCCCACATAATCGCATTTGGCATATAAACTGGACCATAAAACATGCATCACATGATATTTTCGTATTGTGACCCTCAGTTACCTGACCTCTGTGACCTGACCTGGTATCAGTGACCTCAGATAACAAAATATGTGCTTGACGAACGTTTCCCCATCGATGATTTTCAATGAAATGCATTTTACTCGATTTTACAACGCATTTCTTGAAATGCCTGTAAACGGTGAAAATTCGACATTTGACCTGACCTGTGACGTCATCGGTTGGACCGAGGTCAATGAAATTGGGTCACAAGGTAGTTCCCCGTTGGGGCTATCCAACGCCGTTTGCCGTTGTCGCTATGTTGCGTGGTTCTCGAGATCTAGGGGGGGGGGGGCAAAATGCCCCCCCCCCATCAGACCGCGTTGCTCGGCAGACCCCATCAGGGCGCGGGCTAAAAAAGGATAAAAACAGTAAAGGTGATCAATATATACCTAAACGAGTATCTTAGTTGGAAAATGTTGTCATTTTCTACTCAGGTCTCAGGTCAATACCAATGTCACTTGAGGTCATTGAAGAAAAATATGATTCGACAAATCGACGTATAACCCGTGAAATGATGAGCTACGGCTTCGCAGTAAAGTGCAAACGATAATTCTTTGCAACCTCTTGTGATGTATATGCTCAGAATTTACTTCAGGGCGACGGTTCGTTCTCATTGGACAAATAATGTGAAAATGGACATTTTTTAGGCTTGTTCTGCAATAACGTTCAATACACTCCTTGTGCGACACCGATTCTACGAGCATCGTATTTCTCTCGTCGAGACGCGTCGGTTGAATCATAGTTTGACCTTCAGTTAGAAAATTTGACCTTCGGCTTTTGTCTGTTATTTGACCTGATGCCTATTTCACGAAGGATTTGTAATTGCCGCGAGTCCCTCTCTGGCTGGTCAATTTTCCAGTGACTCCGGTGCCCCCGGGCCGGAGGTGAACATACGGGCAAAGACATCTGCGGGTCCCTGGTTCAAATCCGGCCCGGAGGACGTTTTGACATGGAACGCATGCTAGGTCATTGGCAGTCGACGTCTTCTTGGCTTGTTTGCGTTTCGCTCCAAACTCGTTTAAGATTCTTTTCAATTTGCGTCCAATAAAAATCCCAACTTGTCTACACATCAAACTTTTGTTTTGATTCTGCCTCGAATCTATCCATCTTCTCTTTGAGCGGTGGATATCCGTGTGTATCGTGCCTCCGTCACCCACTCTGAGCTCGCTACCGTCACACCAGTCTGACCTCCCCCTCACCGTCCGGGGACTCAGCTGAAGGAGTTCCTCTCCAAGTGCAAGGTGCGCACCTACAACCAGCAGATGAAGGAGGTGCTGGACAAAATCAAGGCGAACGCTGAGCACCTGGACGCCCGGCGCCAGACGCTGCCGTTCGAGCTGTCCGACCTGGAGGCGGTGCGCCGCTGGGAACAGGAGCGACGCACAGAGGGCACGCCCTTCACCGCCTTCTACGAGCTCTGGCGCGCACGGCAGGAGAAGAAGAGCAGCGCCAAGCCCGGCAAGGTTGGTGATGCAGCGGCGTGAGGGGCTGAACGAGTGTGTTGTGGGTGTGGGGATGAGATTAGTGCGTGAGGATGGTAAATGGTGAAGCAATGATGGTATTTATAAGGAGCAATTGGTGTTTACGAGTGATTCTTATGCGTCGGCAACCTCACTTGTGGCTTTTGGAAATTTGTTATGGAAAACATCCAGACGCGCCTGTCCAGCCGCAGAGCGCGCCGCTGTGTTCCCACACTCCCCTCTAACCCCGTCCGCGGTGTCGCAGGACTCCAAGATCAGCGTGCGGGCCGGCCCGGACGCCGTGGACAGTGTGGACGAGGACGAGGAGAACTCGGAGGACGAGGTGCGCCCGTTCGACGAGGACGCAGAGGACGACTCCGAGGGCGAGCAGGAGGACGGGGAGATGGTGTTACGGTGAGTGTTTGGCCCTTCTTGCCATCCGGTCGTACTGCGCATCTCTCTCGTCCTTATAGCTTGAGCCTTGGAAGATACTGTCCGGGCACCGATTTCATTTAGTGAGTGAATGACTGAACGAAGTTCTTCGCACCGTAGGATAGCTTGAGAAGTCCGCTGTGGTGAAACATGTTGGGTACCTTTCAGTGATCATTCTTTGCGTGGTGGCTGAAAGTGAACACTCGAGTGAAGGTTTCGCGGACCAACTGTTTAGCGCGCGTAGCCGTCTCATTGTCTTGCTCTCGGGGCTAGGCAAAGTTTATAATTGTTGTAGGTCCCTGACGAAACCGCAGTGACATTCAATTCTCAACCAACCACAAGTCACAACCGACCCAGTTCTAAAAAATATCGGTTCAAAACGTCCTCCGGGCCGGATTTGAACCAGCGACCTATGGATGCCTGAGTGTCCCGCTACAGTCCACCGCTCTACCAACTGAGCTACCAGAGGCCTGGCGGATTGTGTTTATGTCGAGCTGCGGCTGCAGAGCAGGTGTGTTGCAATCTCTGAATTTGGGTGTTCACTTTCACTCTGTCGCAGGCCAGAACAGCGACGTCAAGCTTAGCGCATTTGGCATTGTTCCACTGGTTTGATATCCTCTGGTAGCTCAGTTGGTAGAGCGGTGGACTGTAGCGGCTCTCACAGGCATCCATAGGTCGCTGGTTCAAATCCGGCCCGGAGGACGTGTTAAATCGTCAGCCGGCTGGCAAATACGTTCTAAGCAGGACCGGTTGTTGCCCTCGATTCTGGTCTCTTGCCCAATAACGCGCTTCGACGCGACCTAACAAAAGGAACGCATCCGGCGCTGGGCGGCGGATAGGGGCTAAATGAGTATCGTCTCCGCACTGCTGTGGGACATAGCTTCCGAGCAAGTGATAAATAAGCCTGAAATATTTACGATCTTACCGAAATACGAATACTTTATACCACGCTGATACAATGACACTACAAGTACAGTAAAAATGTTTGAGTAAATCTGTCCCCATATATTTAAGTACATTTTGGCATCATGCGCTTAAAAAAAGATCTGTCCCACCACCGTATACGAACGCCTTTTGTTAAGTGCAAAACCGCCCACCACTTTCTAAGCTCTTCAGATGCGGCTATAATAGGAAATTTTATCATTTGCGTAATCATGTCTCAAAAGTGCATTGTGAATGTTGTTAAGTGCTTTTATTTGATTTTCGTGCAAAACAGTCAGCAGACGGACTACATACAACATTTTACATCAATGAATCATGTTTGCAACGTTGCTTGGCAGACGTACAAAAACCAATACATAACACGCAATGTAATGATGAAAAACATAGTAAAATAACATACAATTACAATGCCTGTTTCAGAAACTCATTCTGAATTCTGACTGTCGAGGTTGTCAGTGAGATGACGGATAAGGTACAGTGCTAGGCGAGACAGAGCTCCTGGAGCCCGAGTTGCTGACGCGCCATTCGGTTCACAGGTTAGAGAGCGAGAGCGACGAGGTAGAAGACGAGGGCGACAAGCTCGAACCTCTGAAACCCTCCAAAAACAAACAGAAGAAGCAGCAGAAAAACAAGAAACGGAAACGGCCGCAGCAGACCAAGGCCGGAGCGAAGAAGGCAAAGGTTCGCTGATGAATGTGGTTGTTACGGGGTTGGGGATTTTCAAATATACGACTGGCGAAGTGGAGCTGGTGTGGAATGTGGATGCTACAACGAAAAACACTACCGGTGCACTGTGCAGACCCAAAAATATCACGTGGTACGTCGTGTCCAGTGAAGCACGATTTTCATCGATAGACACTTATTGTCTAATGTCTGTCAGCATATAGGTAATGTAACATGGCGGGCGAGGAAAAAACAACCGTTTCAGTCCCCGCTCGAGATCGGCAATATGCCCAGCCCATTGTATGCTGCCTGGAATGTTTGACCCCGTATACTCACCCCATAGGCGCCAACACCTCTGGGGTTCTCACTCGACCTTCACGTACAATAACAGTAAGCTTGTACGATACGCACAAGCCGCTGACGACGAAAACAGCAATCACATGCCAGCACAGATGGCTCAAGTAGGTATAGAAATTTCCGCCCATGTCGAGACTCGAGCCCCGGCCAGGTTCGAGCCCACAGCTCACAGGTACACAGCCGTATCACTGCTCTCGGACATTAGGACGGATGTGCGGGCCGCGGGGGCGCTTGGTAGGTCAGCACGTAGTGTACAGACGGCTGTAGCGGGGGCGGCGGCGGCGGGGGCGGTGCGGGAGGGGCCGGCGCCGGCTGCCGGGCGGCCGGCCGGCCCTGCAGTCGGCTGTAGCGCACCTCGGGCGCGATGCCGTGGCTCGAGAGCCGGTGTCGCGCCAGCAGGTCCTTTCGGGAGAAACTGGCGTCGCAGGGCCGGTAGTCACACTTGTACGGTTTCTCGGCGCGGTGGGTGAACGAGTGCGAGCGCAGGATCTTGGCCGTGCTGAAGCGCTTGCCGCACGTGGGACAGCAGTGCGACTTGTCGCCCGTATGCACGTGCACGTGATTCTTGAGTGATGATTTGTACGGGAAGCGCTTGTGGCACACGTGGCACTCGTACGGTGTCTCGCCCAGGTGGATGGCGCGCACGTGCATGTTGAGGTGGTTCTCCAGGTTGAAGCCCTTCTTGCACACCTGGCAGATGAACGGTTTGGTGTCGCTGTGCATTAGTTGGTGTCGCCTCAGCCGGGCGGCGCTCGTGTAACTCCGCGAGCACTGGTCACACTCGTACTGGTTGGAGCGGTGGAACGCGCTCACGTGCGCCTCCAGGGTGGCCTTGGAGATGTACGACTTGCGGCACTCCTGGCACCGATAGGGCCGCTCGCCCGTGTGCGTCCTCTCGTGGATGACCAGCGCGGCGGCGCTGGGGAAGGCCCGGCCGCAGTAGCCGCACCGGTGGCTCTGCTCGTGCACCTTCATATGGCCGACCAGCGCGCTGCGGCGCACCACCTCGCCGCAGCGGCGGCACTGGACGCTCAGCTCGGGCACGGAGCTGTGGTCGGTGCGCAGGTGCGCGGCCATCGCGGCCTCGTCCACGAACGCCCGGCAGAGCTCGCAGTAGAGGCTGTGCAGCGCCAGCGGGTGCTGCTGCTCCGTGTGTCGGCACAGCGCCGTCACCGAGTCGGTCTGCTCCGAGCAGAAGGAGCAGCGCGCCGGCGCCGCGTGCGAGGCCAGGTGGCGCTGCATCAGGCCGCCCGTCTCCTCCACCTCTGTCAGACAGACCGGACAGCGGCCCAGCCGCGGGTGTCGGCAGCGCACGTGCCGCTGCTGCTCCCGGTACGCCGAGAACGTGGTCGAGCACCTGCCGGCCGGACCGGGGGCGGCGTCAGCGAACGGTAATCGGCGGCAGATGAGATGTGCATACCGCCTAATTCATCGATCTTACGGTACGGAACCTACACTACACGTGCTCCGAATAATTTAACAGGACTGCTCAGTGCTAACAAAGTCTGGAAAAAACGCCAACGAGCTGAAAGCATAACCAAGTAAGTGATCATTCACTCAGACGCGATTTGCCCGCTGTAACGAACTCCAGTCATTGTGAATTGGGCCACGAGCACCTTGAACAATGACACTGGATATGAGCGATAAACCCAAGCTTAAGCCAGGCTGCAGCGACCAGCGTTGACCAGTTGGGTCCGGCCGTCCCCTCTCGGTCCTTACCTGCTGCACGCGTAGGCGAGCCTCTCGTTGGCCTTCTGAGTGAGGTGCTCGGCCACGGCGTCGGCCGTCAGCTCGGCGTGCGAGGCCAGGTGGGCGCGGAACGCGTGCATGTTGTCCCGCACGGCGTGGCAGTGCGGACACCGGTTCACCACCCGGACGCGCCGCTCCGAGGGCTCGTCGTCCTCGTCGTCGTCGGCGTCCGTCTCTGCGTCGTCGGAGGACCGGCCGCTGCCGTCGGCCTCGCCGCTCGGCTGTGGGCGGCGAGCGGTGGTCACTATAGTGAGAACTCAACAGTTCAGAGGCTCATTCGTGTTGGAGGCGGTCATCATAGATATGGTGCAAATTCAACGTTTTAGGGGATCTGCCCCGCTCCATCTCAATCAGATTCACGGCGCAGAACGCAATAATACTTGAGATAGAGGTGGTCCATATGCCTCTAACACCTGTGCGAATGTTGCTGAATGCACAACTGGGTTTAAGACGCTGAGAGATTCCTCAGTCATCCACAGTGCACCTTGCACCTTCCAGCCCACCTTCGGACCAGCTTTTCGCCGATTGGTCAGGATTAACTTTCTTCGTATGTAAGCAACTGCATGTCATACATCCAGGGAACCATAAAAACTAGTTTGGATGATCCAAACTCGTTTTTTATGGTTCCCTTCATATGAGTTGAGCATCCCAAACAGATCACAACCCGTAACATGACACAAATATTATAGATAATCTTTGTGTATTTCACAACTCGTACAACACCTATTGAAAAGAGTCATGATAACTCCTTACACCACGCAGCAGTCCTACAACCTGGATATTGCGGACATCAGAGATAACATTCGAATGAAGGCTAACCTGCACAAGATTGAGACATCTAGTCGCCCTGAAAGGGACCTTGAAACAGGTTACAAAGATGTAGCTCCCACGTCACAGATACAAAGTACAAAAAGAAACTGACCTATCACGCACAAGACAACAGGAAAAAGATAGCAAAAATCATCATAAAACGCTGCATAAACGTTCACCATAAAAGTATATACCAAACACCGGCATTCGCACGTGCACTGCAGGCACGGAGACCATCTTGACCATACAACTATTTTCGACTGTTATCAAAGGTGCAGTATCGAAATTCGTCATCCTAAGACACGCTTGGTGTCACGCCGGGCTTCAGGGAGGTGATGGCGCAGCTCCCCGCGGCTCCGGGACGCCTGTATCACCCCATCTGTGGGGGACCTCACGAGATGTGCGCTCCGGGTGCAGGGTTTAATGTCGGCCGGCGGGTTCAGCCGTACCACCGGCCCGACCGGCAGCGGGCGGTGTCAACCAACACGGACCAGGCACGGACGGATAATGCCAACGCAAACATCAGGCCACCAACCCTGCCCACATCAACAGCCCGAGTGCAGGGCGCAGCGCCCCTCACAGCTCCCCACACGGACCCATCGCGTCACTCTCCAACGCCACACACACACACCGCCTCTGTACAGTTACCGCCCCTCTTCTAACACACCCATTCAGAGGCACAGAGCTGGAGTCCGTACCGACCCTTCCCCAGGCACAGAGTTGGAGTCGGTACCGACCCTTCCCCGGGCACAGAGTTGGAGTCCGTACCGACCCTTCCCCGGGCACAGAGTTGGAGTCCGTACCGACCCTTCCCCGGCCGCTCAGTGTCGGGTGAGCCGCGAGTAGTTGGTCACCGGCTGAATGCCATGAATCTGCAGCTTGTGTCCGGCCAGCAGGTCCTTCCGCGAAAAGCTGCGGTCGCACCACTCACACTTGTACGGCTTTTCCGTACTGTGCGTGTGCATGTGCGTGCGCAGTGAACCGCGAGACGCGAAACACTTTCCGCAAATGTCGCAGATGTGCGACTTGTCGCCAGAGTGTGTGTTCATGTGCAGAGTCAGCGAAGACTTGTACGGAAACGCCTTCTGGCACACGTGGCACTGGAACGGCAGCTTGCGGTCGTGGACGGCGCGGATGTGCATCTTCAGCGAATACTCGGTGGTCATCTTTTTGCCGCAGACGGGACACTCGAACGGCGTCACGCCGGCGTGCGAGCGCATGTGCCGGATGAAGGCGGCCTTGGACTCGCAGCGCCGCTTGCAGCGTTTGCAGGCGTACGGGTTCTGGCGGTGGAAGGTGCGGATGTGGATATCGCGCACCTGTTTGGAGATGAAGGAGCGCTCGCAGTCGGGGCAGATGTAGGGCTTCTCGCCGGTGTGGGTGCGCTCGTGGTTGTCCAGGTTGGTGCGGCTGTTGAAGGACTTGCCGCAGTACTGGCAGTTGAAGTCCCTTTTGTGCACCTTCATGTGTCTCGCGTAGCTGACGTTGTTAGAGAGCACCTTGTCACACTGGTCGCACTTGATCCGGCGCGACGAGTCGGCGCCCACGCCGTGTACGCCACGCGCGTGCTCGATGAAGCCCTGGTTGTCGAAGTGTTTGTTGCAGAGCTCGCAGTAGTTGTTTTTGGTCTGCGTCTCGGGGTGTTTCCGCGTCACGTGCAGTTTGAGCTGCGCCTTGGTCTCGAACGGCAGCAGGCAGACGGCGCAGCTGTTCTGCTCGCCGTGCGCGGCCACGTGCCGGCGCATCCGGCGCAGACTGTCCACGGCCTGCCAGCAGACGAAGCACCGCCACACGGCCTGCGTGTGCGCCTTGCGGTGGTGACGCTGCAGGCTCTGCAGCGACCGGAATATGCTCGGACACGAGTCACACTTGAACACCTCCTGCACGCCCGCCGCCGACTGACCGGCCCCTCCGGACGCCCCGGGCACAGTGTCCGTCTCGGCCGGCGGCGGCACCGTCTCGGGCCCGTCCGGCGGCCGCTCCTGGGTGACGGCCGCCGCCGGGCTGTCGGCCCCCTGCATCTGCTGCACGGCCTGCGCCAGCACGTCGTCCGGTCCGCCCGGGTACTCCATCTCCAGCGCCGGGATGATGAGCCCGTCCGAGGGGGCCTCCGGCGCCGGCGACGGCGAGCGCTGCTGCTCCCGCTCGTGCGTCAGCTGGTGCACCTTCAGCACCATCGGGTTGATGAAGAGCCGGCCGCAGCGGTCGCACATGTTGGCCACGCGCAGTGGCCGGCCGTCCGAGAGGTTGGTGGTGTCCTCGTCCTCGTCATCGTCCTCATCCTCGGCGGCGTCGTCCTCCTCTGCGGCGGCGGTCTCCAGTTTCAGCGAGCTGGCCAGCTGGACGGACAGGGGAGGCGGCGTCAGCGGACGGCCGGACACACACGGCGGCGCGGCGGCCGGCGGCCGGCGGCCCGCCCAGCCGCCTCACTCGTCCAGCCGGCCGGCCGGCCCACGCGAGTACCTCCGAGTCTCCAGCCAGCGTGAGCAGCCGCCCTATCTGCACTTTGGCTTACATAGATGACTGGTAGGTGGCGGAACAGAATACTGGCATTGCCGGTGCACGTGATGTTTTGTGCAATGTTTTTTCAACGTTGTTTTTGTTATTGAACGAATATTTTAGTTTGTCATAAGTCATACCTTCACGTCCACCAAATGACGGACACGCAGAACACGCTCAAACACCTTCACGATTACAAACAAAGCAGATGACATAACAAGTAACCCCAATCCTTGGTAGGTATCTTCTAAACTTCATCCATGACGTACCGTACCCTGTCACTGTTTAATCTAATATTGATATATCGTGAACCCAACCTCACTCGCCAGTGGTCACCCTCCGTCGCTCACCTCGCCGTACGAGGGGTCGGCGGCCTGCTCCGGCTCCGGCTCCGGGTCGTCGACGCCCTCCGGGTTGTCGGCGTCCTCGGCCAGCGTCCTGACTCGCTCGGCGGCGCGCCGGGCCGGCCGACGCTGCCGAACCGCCGCCGACCCTGAAACAAAGGGGCACAACCGGCCGGTGAGTGGAGCTTACATTCAGCTGCTGTAATGGCTCTTACAAAGGCCAACAAGAAACTAGTTAATGTCGTGCCAGTCCAAGACATTGCCAGCTTTAACGATACATTTACACTTAAAATGTATACAAAACATATATAGCTTGATGCATGTCCATGTGTGAATTAATCCGTTCTGTCGCTCCTTACCGACGTCCTCCGCGGAAGAAGAGGCAGCAGCAGTCTTCGCCCTGTACGATGTGTCTTTTAAAACAGCGACCGTCTTGATACGCGACTTTCTCTTCTTGGGCTGCGGTGCCGTCTCCTCTGCTTTTCTCTTTCTCCCCTGCACCTTATCACTCTCCCCCTCTGGCTCAGTAGGTCCCGTCAGCTGAGCCTCGTCATATCGTGCGCACGTGCGGATGAACTTATTCTGCACCTCTGCGCGCGTGTCGTCCAGCCGGGTTTTGATCTCTCGCAGACGGGCCTCGAACGAGTCGACCACGTTGAGCAGCGAGGCGCACGACTCGCAGAGCACGTCCGAGTGGTAGGCGAAGTTGGCCCGGTGGCCCGTCACCTGGCGCAGCTTGATGGCGTACGTGGTGCTCGTCTGGTGGGTGGTGTTGCTGAAAATGTCCAGCACCGGGTGGTTGGCCAGACGCATGTCGCAGATGAGGCAGTGGGGCGGCGGCGGCGGCGGCGCCAGCTGCTGGGACGGCTGTGCCTCCGGCACGGACAGCGCCACCTTCTTGTCCACCTGGTCGGGCTGCGGCGGCGGCACGTGGTGGTCGGTGACGGCCGCCGCCACCGGGAGCAGCGGCTCGGCCAGCAGCGGGTGCCCGTAGTGGACGGCCAGCTGCTCCGCCGACACGTCGCCCGGCTTCGACTCGCGCACCACCAGCTTGTAGACGTCGCCGGCGGCGCTGAGCTGGTACGCGCCGCCGGCCAGCTCCGTGCCGGCGCCGATAAACTGCAGCTCGTGGGACACCGACTTGTCCAGCTCGGCGCCGGCCTCAGAGAAGGCGCCGACCGCCTGCACGCAGAACGCCGCCTCGCCCTCCTTGTCGCCGTCCTGGCGGCGGAGGCAGACAGGTCAGAAACGGGCAGACCGAGTGGTGTGTCAATGGCTGGGGTGGGCCAATCGAGCAGGAATGGGTCAATAACAAAAGGTCAATAATGGAGGCGAGCTGGCCCCTACCGGTGGAGTGGGGCAATAAAGGAGTAAAACCAGTCTATGACAGAGGAGCCGGTCAATGAATAAAGGGAGCGACTGAATGACTAATAGGAGTGGGTCAATAATGACGAACAGGCCAACAAGGGGAGAGACTAAGACAATAAAGGGGGAAACGGGTCAATAATGGAGCGGAGGGTCAGTAGCGGATCTCCCGCCCCTCTTACAAACTTCTCCCCACAGTCCGTCCCCAGAGTGCGGCAGTCCTCGCTCCCCACGTGCCCGGCCGCGCCGCCGACCGCGGCCCGCTGCGGTACCTACCTGGTGTACCAGCTCGCCGGGCCGCGCCGCCACCACCGTGTAGTGTCCGGCCCGCAGGTAGGTCTCCTGCGGGCCCGGGCTGAGCGTGGCCACGGAGGACGGCGGCAGGGCCTCCTGGTCCGAGTAGGACGCCGCCTGCAGCGCCTGCTGGCCGGCGTACGGTGAGCCCGCGTCGCGGCCCAGCTCGTCGTCCACCTCCGGGAAGTAGCTCGAGGACGAGGCGCGCAGCGACTCCATGGCTGCGGCCGCTGCTCACTGTGAGTGTGGTTTCACATAGGCGTGGCTCCGGAGGCTGCGGGCAGACGGCGCCTGACAGTTAGTGATGGCTCATGGCAGGCCAGTCAGGAGGTATGATGGTGTAAATTAGTGTGAGGTCCACTGTAAATGGGGACATTCAAATGTTCATACATCAAAGCTATTCACACCAGGGCCTATATATATTCTCTCTCCCTCTCTCTCCCGCCTTGCTCGCTCTCGCTCTCGCTCCCGCCTTGCTCGCTCTCGCTCTCGCTCGCTCTCTCTCTCTCTGCCTGCAGTGCCGTCAGAGTCCTCCCACCTCGACCTGAAGGCATGGGTCGTGTGGGCTACCATTTCTATATTTTACTTTATAGTTAAAAAATATTCATCATGTCAGGGCTGTGATGAAAAATGAATGGCCTAAATCTAATGAGAAAACAGGATTTAGGGTACCCTAGGACAGGTACCCTTGTGCATGAGTTGCCCCCTCCCCCCAAACGCAAGTCTGAATCCATCAGTGCTTAAGCACTAGGTAATAACCCAATATGCCAGCAAAAATTCATGGTGATTGGAGAGATTTAAATTAACAGGAAGTTGCTAAGCTATTCACGAAAAACAGCATCCTCTTGAAAAAAAAAAATGGGAATCAACCCACCTTGACCTGCTTTCGGTATTCTTTTCCTCGTTCTATATAGGGCCTTGTTTCCTCGTCAAGCCCTTGCACAGGTTGTGATGTTATCCGCCATGCTGTTATGCCTATACGATCGAAATGTCTAATAAATTTGAAAACCTGAAACTAAAATGCGCAAAAATTTACAGCAAGCGACCGACAACCTCAGAATCCTCCGGATCTAACCGTATTATTTGTTTTATTTGTTTTGATTTTTGAGCTACTTTCTTCAAATATGGCAACTGTAGTGCAAACTGCGCATTTGAGACATTTCTGGTGTAAGATTTGTGCTCGAAAATATATGTTGAAGGCGTTTCTGGCAAAAGCCAGCTAGAGAATTGGCGAAAATCTTCGTCTTTCTGTTCGTCGAGCAGGTACTTTTTATAACCTGCAGCTATTGAACACTTTTTTGCTTGTATGTGTGCTCGCTTTAGCGTCCTGGCGAATGGTTTTCAAGATTTCAATTTAAAAAAAAAAATTGTAAGTGGCTATGCAATGTGGTAAGTGGCATGAAACATTTTTGTGTGCTCTGCGCTTGCGTTCTTAGTGAAATGTAGGCTTTAATTTATTTTTTAAAAAAATGTTGAAAGCATTGTATTTGGAGAATGCAGACATAACAATAAACCAGTGTTAGCATGCAGTTTGGATGTTATTTCAACAAACATCTACTTACACCTTAAATCTGCAAGACCTTTAGCCGGATGAGGTAGTATGTATATATGTTTTTGCCTCTAAGGCTGTTGGCCTTTTCCTTTTTCCCTTGTTGCCTCACGTAGCATCCTACCGACTGGTGGTGGTAGCTGCAGGGGCCTATGCGGCTGCCATGCCACTTATCACATCTTATCACACTTATCACACCTTCACACTTATCACATGGGATGGGTGATGACCCTTTTCCTTTTTCCCTTGGCAGTTGGCATTTTTTTAAAGATGTAGCCACCTGTAGGTCATAGGTGCCTGACCAGACATGCCTCCTTTCCAGAGTTTTTGCCCCATTCCTCTGTCCCCCATTTCGCCCATTACTGGGACTGCCAGCTGCTTCATGTGATATTTTGGCTGTTCTTTTCTGACTTTACCTAACTTGGTTTTGCATTGCAGTATCTGTACTGTGTTCTATTTACAAGATCTAGCAAGGTGAAGCACAAGCCAGAGTACTCATCAATAAAAGGATTGGAGAAAGCTCGAGGCAGCTGTGGAGCACCATCTGAGCCCTGAGGTGGGTGGAACACATGGGGTACTGGCCAAGTCCACTGTACTAAAGCCTGTTGTGTCTGCTCTTCACAACAAATCCCACCGCTCAGTGCGTCTGCGCTAGGTGTGGTAACCTGCGGTGTGACCGGGAGCCGTCTGGCGGTGACGCGGCCCGTGGCGCCCGTCCGCGCTGCTCCACCATGGAGAGCGGTGACTCAGAGTACGAGGAGGAGGAGATGGTGGTACTGGTGGAGCTGCACGGCCTGGTCGACGACGAGCTGCTCACCAAGGGCTGCTCCTACCAGTTCGTCGGCATCGACACCGACAAGCCGGTGCTGCAGCTCGGCAAGTACAACTTCCTGGGACACTACGAGGACCAGATCGGCTCGGCGCTCTTCCTGGGCCAGTCGACCGACGATGGCGGTCAGAAGACGTGGTCCAAGGTGTGCTTCTCCGACAAGAAGCTGTCCATGCAGCGCGTGTTCCTGAGGAAGAAGGGCGAGGAACCGCCGCCGGCGATCCCGCCTCCCGAGGCAGAGGACTCGACGGAGGAATCGGAAAAGGAAACTGAGTCAGCCGGGGGGTCGGAGAAGGACAGGGAAACGGAGCTGGAGCCGTCCTCTGGAACAGCAGAGAAGGAAAAGGAGCCGTGCTCTGAAACAGCAGAGAAGGACCAGAAGCAGACTGGTGACGCGAAAACGGACTCAGCACCGGCAGAGGGCGGTTCGGATGTGGAGATGACGCCCGCGGAGGGCTCAGGGACACAATCCAAAGCTCAAAATTCAGACAGTGAACCACCTTCGAACAGCGATAAACCTTGAACGTCAAAGTGCCCTCCCGTGTGAACGTTTTAGTGTCATGAACTTCGTGCACGTGTGTCACGGGCCACGTTTACCTCCGCCATGATCACGTGCATCACGTGCTCGCCCGTGTCACCGCTGTCGCGTATCGCTCGTGCGACGGCACGCTGCGTTTCGCGGTAGTTGTGACCGACAGTGACGTGGAACCACCGCGTGACCCGTCGAGCTGGTGACTTTTCCGACTCGTATCGCCGATTGCGGTGTTTATTTTTGTGTGCCGACCGTTTGGTTATCGCGTGAGCGGCGGGCTCGGCCGGTGTCGCACCCTGTGACGGCGGCGACGGCGGTCAGCTCCAGTGGTCACGCTCCCCGCCGAGTGACCTTCGCCGGTCGGTGGCGCCGCGCCCCGCCCGACACCGTTACTCCGCCGGAGTTCGGGGCTCACATCGCGCCATTGCAGGGTGCCGAGGGGAGGACAGACGGTGCCCGGGGTGCGGCTGGGTCCCTGTCGGCTGCTGTCAGCTTGTTATGTTTCTCAGCTGTCGGGCAGTCGTGGACGATTTTGACAGCATGCTGCTCCGGATGTGTCAGTTGTTTCCGAAGCAGGTGGTGTTTGAATGTGCATTGTTTTGTTTCGGTCATGTCATGATTGATATCGATTTCGTACATACTCGTTTAAATATTTCCATACGTCTTGGGTGCGATAATTCACACGTCTGAGAGCAAATTGTATTATATTTCGTAGTAAATGAATAAGTTTGAAAGACAGTTTCACAGCTCGAACTTTTTGCCTTCGCCACAAACCCTTTTCAAAAAGTTCATGGTGAAAGACCTCGTGTTTACAAAAGGAGCGTGATGTGAGTACTTTCAATTTCGAAAATATAAACCGGAGAATTTGTGACCCGGGAAACATTCCCCATTAAGTGACCGTGGAAGATATGTGTTGCACAAAAATGGATCGCTGCAGTATTTTGTGCCGTACTTTTCACTCTGAAGCATTGTTAGCAGCTACCCACAATTTACCATGCATGGAGCTCAGGAAAACCGAATAAAATCGCGCTGTATTTTCCGTCTTAATTATTTCATACGAAGTCACGCACAAACCCTCTGCTGCTCGGCTTTCACCACCAGCCCGCCCGCCTCTGGCCTGCATTACATCCCTGGACCCATCCGCGGACGGAATATGTAAAACCGCCGCGATCCTATCCGGGCGTGTAGCAGCCGCCACTGAATATCTGAACAGACCGGGCGCATTATCAACACGTCCGGCGGAGGTCGGCCAGCGCCAGCGCCCGGCCGCGTGTCATTAGCCGGAGCGGCTGACATATGGTGACACCTGGCGCTGTGGCGTGACGCGGCTAGAGCAGTTAGGAGCACCTGTCCGCGACTGGACGGTCTGTTCATCACGCCACGCGCCGTGCTGCGTGATGGGGATGACATGGTGTTGATATCCAAAGTTATGTAGTCGCTACATTTCGCTACACGAGTATGTGCTAACTGCCGAGTGCTAACTGCTAACTACTGGCGACTTTTATCGGCCGTTTGGTATGTTTAATGGTATTGGCGCTGGGAGCTCGCGTGTCTGTTTTGGTCGACTGTCATCGCGGTCCTCCCGTGCGGCTGCAGAGGTGGCTGGCTGTCGGCAGCCACTTGCTGTCATATTTACAGCGGCGCGATGACACACTGGATGACAGCTGTCAAAGGGGACCTACCGCCGTGACCGGTAACGTCAACACATGGCCGCAGACCTGTAATCGACACGGGCTGGGTGCTTTGAGCTGTTTGAGGCGGCTCAAACCTTTTTGTACCGCTGTGATTCAGCGTGTCGCATAGGCCACAGCGGTCACTGAAAATGTGGTAGAGGCGGGCTTTTCACATGGCCAAGGCCGAGCGGTGTGTCGCCTCCCTTCACTGTCCTATAGAGCTGACGGCAGGGGAATAGAGGCGAGCCATTCTATCGCCTTATTTGGCGAGGACTGAGGAGCTGCCGTGAACGGCACTGTTGCGGCCCACGACGTGGTCCCATCGTGTCAGCCACACGAGCCGGTGACAAAGTTACATGCTCGCAATTCGGCAGTGCTTTGATAACTGCCTGACTGCAAGCGTGACAGTGCTACAGCCGTGCAAGTGTACTTGTTCTAAAACGGCTTTAGTAGCGAAGTACGAAGGCGTGCTAAATGCTGAACGACGTCGAGCAGACGTGTTTCACTGCTGGCCATTGTAACCGCTGATCGCGTCGAGCGTGGTGATGTAGCCTTCCACTGCGTCTGAATGCAAATGTCTCGGTCGGGACTAGCGCTCGTGCGCATCTGAAGATGCTACTGTGGGAGGGCCAAATTTGGGTCGCTCTCCCTCGATTATCTCGATGCGTCACGCGTCGGGAAAATTATCCCCGTCGCGACGGGGCACTTATATCCAAGTCGCCCCCGCCCGCTGCCGCTAGCCGGATTCTAATCCAACCACAGGACGCTGTGTGTAGGCAGAATGGCGTTCCCGCGGTATAACATCGCTCCATACGCAACAAACGTTTACACCACGTCTGCTACTGTGAGTCGACGCATGATTTGGCTAGCCGAGTCGCCGGAGAGCGGTGGTACTACCCGGCAACAGAGGAGCTTGGTTTGCCACCGGCATCTGACTACCGAGAAATCAGACACCCTAAACCGGCCATCGAATTTATGGAAATCCGGCTGCAGTGAGCGCCCGCTTCAATTCATGATGCATGGCGCGGCCTGACAGGTCCACTTCAGGCCAAATCAAGTTCCCAGCCTCCTGGATCGGGCGCCGGTCATGGGCCGGGCGGCCGCGCAATTTGTCCACTCGGGTGACCTCTGATTGAAAGGTCGAATGGATCGTGTGCAGCTCTGCCGGAGCGGTTAGTTAGCGGTCAGACTGCTGCGTCACTGCACTGGGACAGAGCTGGCCGGAGCGGGGGCGGACGGAGAGCTAAGCCCCCGGTAAATCAGCGCTGATTCGGTCCGGTCACGACACTCGGCGCCCCGTCAGCTCGGCGGCTGTGTCCGTCGGCCGCAGCAGCGGCTGAGCTCCGACAGTTGTGACTGCCAGAGACAGACGCCCTCTAGAAAGGATTCACTGCTCTGCGGTGCCATTGTATTGTGTCATCAATCTAGAATCCTGCTGCTGCTGGGAACTGCGGTGAAGTGCAGTGATTATAGCGCTTCTTAGTCTGAACTGCAACTATAAATGCGCTTGTATCAGACGTTCGTGCACCTGTGGCTTTGTGCGGCCGGTGTTGATTAAGTGCACTGTGCACGGGATCGGCCTCTGTATGCACGTCGCGGCGGCCGGGAACGGCCCCAGCTGGCCGCCGGGAACGGCTCCAGCCGGCCGCGGAGGGCTGGTGCTGACAGCAGAGAACCAACACGTCGTTAGCGCGTGGCCACAGCGCATCTGTTCGGAGCTGAGCGCCGAGTGAGTGTGACGGCCGACACGGCACGGCGACAGGCTGCGCTGCAGGAGTGTTTGTTGTCTCCCCTGCCACGCCCCCTGGCGGCCCGCCCCTTCCGCTGCGCCGCGGCTCTGCGAGGTCCGCCGGTGTCGCCGGACCAGCTGTGAGCGCTGAGCCGTGCCCTGCTCAGAGTCGGCGTCCGCCGCCCGGCACTGCTCGGTGGATAAACAGTCCCCGGCAGACAGTGACCGCAGTGCGCCTGTTGCCGGGACTGGAGCGGCAGGACGGCAGGACAGCCGGTCGGCCGGCAGCCCTGCTCAAGGCTGACCGGGCCCGTGTCATAAATCAGCACGCGGGCCGTCGGCGGGGCGCGGCGACGTGCCACTATATGAGGCGGGCTCGGGCGGTGCAGAGCGCGGCACATGGGCGGCTCGGTGGGCGGCTAGTGCCGAGCGGACTGGCGGCGGCGGCGGTGGCGGTCTCGCCCGGGCGGTGGGCGGTGCGGGAGTGAGGGCGGACAGTCAGGGACGTCATAGTGAACCGGTGGAGGTCCGTGAGAACTTGGTCTCGCTTACGGCGTGCGACTCAGCGGCCATTTACACATGGGAACTGATCACAGATGTCATTGGACATGGTGACATTGAAGAAGCTGAGGTCATCGAAGTGAGCAGGACAGGATGCGAGCTCAGCCCAGCTCGACGATTGAGATTATCAGAGGACTACCAACTCGAGCAGGGATGCTCTGAAGTCCCAGGAGGTCTACGTGGGTCGGCGAAGGTCGGTGAAAATCAACAAGGTCTTCAGAGGCCAGCTCGGGTCACCTTAGGTCGGAGCCGACCAGACCATGCGGGAGAGGCGGCGGACCGGGGCCTCCTCGGCCAGCTACACGGGCTTCAAGGCCGTGGAGGGCTTCCAGTACCCCAGCATCTGGAAAAAGGCCGCCCAAAGCGTCACCACTCTGATCCTGGTGAGTATGCTCTGCGGGGAAATAAGTTTCCAGTGAACGGTTTGAACTAGCCGGACCAATCGATTTATCGTCGTATACTTTCGTACATATGAACATGAGGCAGAAGGGGGGACTCGCCTTAGAATTTCTCCCCCCCCCCCCCCAATTTAGTTAGCGCTTCGCAGGAAAAACGAGCGAATGCGCGATTTCCAGATGCAGTGATTGGCGCAATGGCCTCAACTGGTTGAGGTCAAGTCAAATGTTCTTAGGTCCGGTCAGGTCAATAACTTTACCCAAACGGTCGCAGAGTCGCGATTTTGACTATCGTGCTGGTCATGCGCAGGCGCGTCGTGGTGCCTGTGGGTACGTAATTTATGTTTGGGAAAGGTCAACTTAAAGCTCTGACCTCAGGTCAAGGGCAGGTCAAAGGTATTTTACGTGCCATTCGATTCGGGGATAAATGAAATCGTTCTATAGAGTTTAACTATAGGCCACGCCCACATGCACCAATGTGGTGGTATTTAATCCAAAAGTCATACTAGATTGGCACGTGAAATTAAACATCCCCTGCAGAGAACGGCTGGTTCCAGTCAATCTAAGTAATTTATCAAACGGTTATGAGACACCAGACATTGACCTTGCTCTTAAACCGTTCCATTCCCAACTCCCAAGCGGATGATGTCGTAATGTCTTGCGTACTTACTCTCAGGGCTGTTTATTATTCTCTATACCTACTTGTACTCATCGGGCGTTTCGGCCTCGACCGTTTACATGGCCACATTACTAGCAACAGTGATATTGATGGCAGTAAGTCATCCAGCTGAACCCAGCCACAAGTGAGACACTACCATTGACGGCGGGTCTCTACAGCACATACACTATCACACACCCGAACCGGCACGCTGAGCCACTCTCGGTTCTTTATTTCCCCGCTCAGAGCAGACCTGTCACTTCTATCACCCGGTGAGACAGGCCCATTCCGTCGGCTGAATCCCCGGAATCCCTGCAATAACCCACCCCGCGCAGTGAGTCCCCGATGGGAAGGGCGCGATCTGACCGGTCAGCGGCGATGGGGCAGTGCTCTCCGGCCGGTGGCAGCGCGCCAGCTCCGCCGGAACAGGTGACCGGTCTGCTGCTGTTTGGGTTTTGTTGGAAGTGCCCGGGGGAGGTGGTAACGCTGAATCAGTGTCGCTGGGAGGTGATTCAGAACGCCGTCGGTTTGGTGCATGTTTCGTCAGGGGTGCTGGTCGGGCATTGTTGAACCGATGTCAGCTGTTCATGTTTGAGCCTCGCTGTTGTTCGCTGGCATAAGTGACCATCTTTTGCCATAAGTGGTCTTTCAGTGTCAGAAAATGGGCGACATGTCGGATGACGCCAGTCGACATATTGTCACAGAAAACTTGGATCTATTCACAGATGTCCCTGCAACAGATAGCCGTGCGTAAAATATGGCATCATTTTCGGCAGAACAGACGTCCTTTGCTAGCTATGACGCTCAGGGATAACTCACCCCGAAGTGAAGCGTCGCGGCCTGAGGACGCATCATTATTAATTCCGACAGACTTTGGAGGCCGACTATATCCGACACGTCAGTCGTTTTGCAGCCGGCTGCTGCAGCTGCTGCTGGGATGAGGCGGCGGCGGCGGCCTTGGCTGTTTGATGGCAGCCCTAATTACCTACCTCCCCGTTTGTCCGCCACCATCGCTCCGCCTGTGTGGATGATGGCAACATGGAGAGACCGAGAGGGGAAATACCGCCCGGTGTTGTTTTTAGTACCTACGGTTAAAATTATGCACTCCGTCACCGTCTAAACGTAAACGCTCACATTCGCTCAACGCTATGACTCTAGCAATTGGCTACACATAGATCTTATTAACACCTTGCCCCCGTATTGTTGGGCTCGATAGGTTAGTACGTACAGTCCACAGCAAAAGTAATGTGGGGTTTCAGTCATGGGTATGTTCTGCTTCTGAAGCTTAGGAACGATTAGCCAGACTACAATGAAAGTTTGAATGTAGCTTATATGTATCGTCACCCTTGCAGCTGCAACTTAAGCTATTGACATCTTCTTTTCGATCACTCCGCATTAAACAATCGCCAGTCAAAGCCAACCGTTGAGATTGGTAAAACCCTACATTACTTTAGCGGTGGGCTGTACCTATAAGAGTGGATGCGCCTCTCCCAGCACCGTGAGTCGAGCTCTGCCAGGACGAATTGCCGTGACTCAGGCGCCGCAGCTGGTCACTGTCGGGGTGCGCCGGTGAAGGGTACACCGCCTATGTCATCGATGCCGTCACGCCAGGACTTGTGACCAAGAACGGAGAATCACCCTACCCGTGTGCGGGCTATGTTTATCGCAAGTGCTATGAGCTTTACTTTTCTGCGGCATAAATAGGGAAGTGATTATTCGATAGACGATTCATCGGATAAACGGAGAGGATGCGTTAGTCATGACTGCAGTGCATATACGAGCTTATATAAGCTTGGTCAATCTTCGACGGTTCTCTGAGATGGTCCAGGTCTTTATAAGTCAGATTATTAGATACGCATAGTTTTTTACCACATTTGATTCGGAAATCGGCTTGCTTCCATGCATTTATTTGACTCAGTCGAAAAGTTTCCTGCGTGCGTGCCGCGTGGATTTGTTTTGGCGGGACTTGGGTCGGCCTGTCGGCGGAAGCGGTCCACATCAAACGACTATGAGGCCGCCGCTGCCCACACGGTCGCCCACCGAGCAGAGAAGTGATGGATCGAACTGTCATGACGGGCTGTCGATGAAAAATGCGAGTGTCGACATCGACACCTCGATCAAATGTCCCGGCTCTCCCCCACATCAAACATCAAACATGTTCAAACTGCGGCACTTTTCCAACTTCCAAGGTCCTTGCTGAAATGTGCTACAGCCTACATAAAAACACTGACATACATTTGATGTTGGTGGGTGGATATGTAGGATACTGGAGGATACTGGATATTTCTAAAATGATAAAAACAACGCTGCCCCTTAGGTAGGTATGTCATAATTTTCAGCGCTGATCTCTTGGTCTATCGTTATTCGTTATAGGTGACTGCATTGCTCAATACTCATCCTGTTGATTTCAGCATAAATGGGCTATTGGCTAACGCTTCGGTCACCACACAAAAAGATGAAGCGTGACTAGCTATCTTAAATTACAGAGCCCGGTCCGATCAGTTTTACGCACGAGTGAGCTCCCAATGCGAGCGTGGGTCTGCAATGGACTGATATCTTCTCCTCTCCTCTCGACAGATTCTGGCCGTGGCCGTGGTCACCTGCGGTGCTCAGCGACTGTGGCGCCACGGCGCGGACTGCAGTGAAACCTGCTCCGAGCAAACCATTGTAGATATCGCCACCACCTGCGCCGGAGGAGTCGACTTGCTGCTGCACCTGCTGCTGCTGCTGAGTCTCCAGAACGGGTGGCCGGCCGGCAGCATCACCGTGGTCGTCTGGGATGCGTTCAAGGGCGCTGCAGCGGTGTACCTGCTGGTCAGCACCACCTACCGGCTGCACACGGAAGCTGAGAGTGTGCTGTTTGAACACTACGTCGGTATCGTGGCGCTAGTGTTGGCCCAGGGAGTGGTGCTCTACACACTGGCTTCGGCAGCGCACGAGCAGAGGTCGTCCAACAGAATAGAGGGAGACTAACTGCAGCGATTGCGATGCTGGTTCCACGATGAATGTGTGAACCTTCATTCATCTATTACTGAGTTATTTGATCGCTTACCAAAATAATCTGTCAGTCGTCAGCTTTCGTTTTTTTCTTTTGATAAATATTTTCGGTGCCTGACTCGGACTTTGGTCGTTATTAGCACACACTCATATTGGGTTAGTATACTATGTAACGATATACACGGCAGAGGTACGAAGCACTATCGGCACCCGTCAGGCGGAACAGATTTGACACTTGACAGCTCGCTTTCTTTAATAGCTAATGAGTTTATAATGTAGGTATATGTTGCATATTGTTATGCTGATTCGAAGGATGTGCCAACTGCCATATAGCCGTGTTTATGCAAGGCTTGCACGGTTCGATAAATGTGTGATATGTGATGAAGTGGATAAATAGATGTGAGCCTCCTGCCAATGTTGGCAAGTGCACTGTCTCTTCCATGGTCGTCAACAGGAATTTATTATAAGCTCAAATCACCGAGGATAGTAATCAATTCATACATGTTAGACAACCACTATCACTTTCATTATCTATCGACGGTAACTGTACGGTCACCAGCTCTATAGAATTCAACTCTATCAACCTAACCGTTCTTGAGATATATTCGGTTTAACACGTGCGTACCTAGGTGTAAAATGAGACAACAACTGACTTATTCAGGTCACCCAGGTAGCCGGTACCAGCTTTGAGCGCAATCGGCCTTGTTGTTCTCAAGATACACAAGCGGGTCCTGCACGTGCGCACGTGCAATAGCACCCCAACCACGACACACGGAAATGCTGTGGCCGTCGGGACCTAAAGACAAGCCATGAGTTGCAGAGCCATCAGCCAACGTCCCAGTCAGTGCGGGGTTTTGTGAGCGCAGCCATTTAGGCGCCCCTGATTGGGCATTTAGCTCGCGCCGGGACGCTTACCCGGATATAAAAGTCACGTTAATTTTTAAAATGATGGGGTTATCTGATGCTGCAGACCGCTTGTAGATCGGTCCAATGGTTGTCAAGATATAAGGCTGGAAAAGGTTTCACGGGACCAACAGTGTACTGAATTTGAACGTGGCCTTTTTAAATTTGAAAGTTAGTTTTATTTGAATGCGATTTTTTAATTTGATCGTAAGTTGTTCATTTAAATGCGACCTTTTAAATCTAAATGTATTTTAATTTGATTTGAATGTGAGCTTTTTTATTGTGAAGGTGACGTTTTTATTTGATTGTGACGTTTTTTAATTTGAGAAATAACCAACCAACAACAACAACAGGGAATCATGATAGATTCTAACAGAGGGTTTACATAGCCTTGTAACAGAGGCACCTGTACCAAATATGTCATCTATAGAACGATAATAAAAGTCAACGTACATCAGTAAAAAAAAAAAACGGACAAGCTCAGTGTCCGTATCCCGGTCGGCACATAAAGCCAGCGCGGCCGGAACGGATTGCCCCGAGCTAGGCAGAGTTCCCACCATAGACCCGCCCAGTAAACCGCGCCGTCAACCCAGCAGTGAGATCACAGCGTGCATCGGGAGATGGATTAGAGCGTTAGTCACGCCGTGCCGTGGTGAAGTAAGCGGTATATTGTACGACGGTCCGTTATCATCATCGTCTAACAATTATATCGGCGCCGTGGCTGACAAACATACGCCAAAATGCGATATAATCGTACCTTCTATAGTGCGATAAATGACGAGCACAAACCAATATGCTACCAAAATGTGAAAACAATCAATAGGTACAGTCTGGTATGAAGCACGAATGATGTAACACTTATGAACAATTGTTACGGAGCGAGCGAAGCGAGCGGAGTCTTTCCTTAGATTAACGGAAATTTCTGAGTATGAGCGGCCGGCCGGCCGGCCGGCCGGCCGTGCGGACGCTTTTGCGAGGCTTATATCTCAGCAACCACTTGACCGATTTACACGCGGTAATTTTTGTAGGGTAGCTTCATTCCTTCTACCAAGTATTGGACTATTCCCGATGCATGTGGGTGACCCCTTATGCACGTGCCACGTGCAAAACGAAGAGGTGTCACTTTTGTAATTGTTGCAATATCTCGGTAACTACTTGGCCGATTGCGCTGAAAGTTGGCATGTAGGTAGGCACCCACTAGGCACTGCATATCCATGTGCCAGAGTTGGGGTGCTGCTGCACGTGCGCACGTGCAGGGGTCGTTTCCAGATCTCGAGAACGGCTGGACCGATGGCGCTCAAATTTGGTACACGGTTAGGGACCAGTTAGTAGGGTGCCGTGCACAAGTCAGTTGGGACCCATTTTGCACGTGCGCACGTGCAGGGTGCCGCTCCCAGATCTCGAGAACGGCTGGGCCGATTGTGCTCAAATTTGGCACATCGCTAGAAACCGGTCAGTAGGGTGCCGTGCACAAGTCAGTTGGAGGTACCCCCTCGAAATTTAGCACGTGCAAGATTCACCCCCTCGCTCGCTCCGTTAGTCGCCCCAAAAGGCGCTATACTGGTTCTTTACTGTCCATTGTTTCCTGATTCGAACTTCCTGAATTTCAGTCATCATGTTTATGAACCTTAACCTGTCAATTAGTGCATTTCGATACAGATCAACGGCCACACGTCTTATTCGACACTCATTCTACAATAACCAACAAACGGCATCACTCGTCCACTGAAGCATCATTAACCGTGCGGACGAATGTTTCCTGGTTTAGCGGTGCGTTACCGACCGCCATGAGCCGGTGCTTTATAAGTCACGGCTCGGAACAGCCGCCTCTGTCAACACTGAGGCACATCTGTCACTCGTAGAGGGACCATCAGTCACACCTCAACCGTACCATCAGTCACACTACCACCCAGCCGGTTCGCCTCACGACATGAAGCCGGTTGTAGGTGCGTCCGGCGCGACACGTATAAACCAATAGAGAGAGCTGTGTGTACATATGTAGTCGCAGCACAGGTATGGTCCCTGTGGTTAATCCCTGCACTCTGCAGATATGGGCGCCACATGCAGCAGCACCGTGCGTTTATGTATCGTCTGACACCCACTGAGAGCAAAACGGAGCTGGTATTAGACTAGCCATTTAATCGTCAGTCGACAGTTGTGGAGGACAGCACCCCCACGCAGCTATACGGTGCCCGTTTGTCCTGAGTGGCGGGCGTTAAATGACCCTCCGACGGCACTGGCGCACTGTACTGAAATCCCTGATAACACTCATGCAGCCCTCCCTGATGACGCCCCTGGTGACGTCACTGATGACGTCTCTGATGACGTCCGATGCCGCCCGATGACGCCGCTGATGGCGTGGATGACGCCGTTCTCGGTGGAGATGTCCGGCAGCAGGACGCTGATGCCGTCCACCGTCAGATGCTCTAAGGGACCACACACAGACGGCTCAGGCAGTGTCAAGGGTCAAGGGTGTTCCTATCGTGGTCGCCGGTCGGTCATTTCCAGCACGTGACTGAAAAAGTCATTGTACCTACGACTAATTTATCAAAAGTTAAGTCCAACAAGTTTCTATGAAGTTATAGGTATCGGATTTGGCGCCTCGGCCGACTGACCTGGGCTGCCGGTGACGGTGACCTGTGAGCCGGCCAGGGTGGTGACCGTCCCGGAGTCGGTCAGCCGGGCCGAGTACAGGCAGCCGGTGGCCAGGTGGCCGAGCAGGAGGCGCCGCAGCCGCCGCCGGTCGCCGAGCAGCCGCCGCAGCTGCCGCTCCGGGACGGTCGCGAACGCGGCGTTTGTCGGGGCAAACAGGGTCACCGGGCCCGCTGCCGGGCACATTGGGCGAGAGGGTTATTCTGTGAGACATATTATATTGGTAAATAAAAAAATATGATTGCTCTAAGAATATTTTAAATCATGGAACTAGCAAACCTAAAATATTAGACCGTGCCGTAACATAGATATAGCGCTCAATTATATTGCTTAAATTAGCTAACTTTTCTAAAGGGACCGCTCCTGCCATGGACCTGTACCTTCGTCGTGCTGGAGCTGGTCGTGCAGTCCGGCCAGTCGCAGCGTCTGCAGCAGCACGGTGAACCTGCCGAGCGGGTCGGCGTTGAGCGCGGCCAGCACGCCCGGCTGCGGCGGCGCCAGCACGGCCGACACCGAGAACAGGGCGCCGTTCTCTGCCAGCCGCGGCCCGGACACCAGGCGCGCCCCGTCCACAGTGGTGACGAGGCGCCGCCGGCCGCTGCTGGAGCTGGTGCTGGTGCTGGCCACGCGGTGCTGATTGATCCTCAGCCGTCCGCCGGCCAGTGTCCGACCCAGCACGTCATCCCTGAGGTCCTCCTCCAGGGTGAACCCACGCATCACGTGGTACAGCAGCAGCTGATTGGATAACAGGGACAAAACAAGAGCCGATAGTTGCACTGTACCGCAATAGGTGCAGGTGTTCACACATCGCGTAAATTATAGGTATGAAGGTGAATTCGATTGAAAAGTTATGGATTGTGTATAATAGAAAGTAATAAGTTAGATATGCGGGCATACAGAGTACGCATAGTATATCCAACCAGTTGGCACTTGTACGGGTATAATGTACATTTAAGCTGAAGCAAAGTCATGCGAGACGTTACCTTGACAAGATTGGGTTTGCCCATTTTCTCCAACATCTGCCGTGGTCCTCCCAGTCGCTTCACCAGCTCATCCACAGCCTCGTTGGTGGGAGCAAATAATGTGTACGGCCCTGCGAACGTCACATAGTGAGCATATATTAGCCAGGATCTGTTGCAGACTAATAATTTCCTAGAAAGCGCAGTTATTTAGACACCGTTTAATATTTACTCTAAGTTAGGAGCACCAGTTCGTCTCACCAGTTCAGGTTATTTGGTTTCAACTAGTTGCAGATAATTTGGCATCACCTGCCGACTCGACTAATGTTCGCTGCGAACCAAAATAATATACATTCATTGAGAATCGCATGGTTTCCCATACTCGCAGACTCGAGTCGTCTGATGTGTGACTCGACGCGCGATAATCGCCACCTTTTCACGGCATGGGAATCCAACCCCTGACCCCAATATCCCACACGATTCGCACCGTTTGTCGTATATAGTATACAGCCCGGATGCCTCCCCACACTCCAGGCGCAGCGGCCGTGACCGCGGCCGTGTCGGCCGGCTGACACCATGTGTGACCGCCCGTCCACCGACACGCCATGACGGGCCGTCAACACAGCGGTGACAGTTAGTATACGGGAGGTCACTGGAGACGGGCTCGCCAGAATGACACGACCGGTCAGGGGTGAAATTAGTTAAACGGTCACTCAGTGAACGCCTCTGGATTTGGTGATGCGATTGGTGGGACAAAAGTCGCTCCAAGCAAATGATCAGCGTGTGGCCGTGTCGCCACCTACCTGTGTCAGCCAGCAGGGTGTCCAGCTCCGCCAGCCGCAGCAGCTGGATCAGGGTGGAGGCGTTGGAGCTCTGCAGCAACTCCATGATGCTGCTGGCCGTCCGGTTGGCGCCAGGAGAGGTGAGGAGCTCTGTGGGAGGCGGTGAGGTGGTCGAAGGATGCCTGGCGGCGGAGAAGGGAAGCAC
Source organism: Amphibalanus amphitrite (assembly GCF_019059575.1). NCBI lineage: Eukaryota > Metazoa > Arthropoda > Thecostraca > Balanomorpha > Balanidae > Amphibalanus > Amphibalanus amphitrite. The sequence continues at coordinate 95,516 of NW_024882798.1, read as the reverse complement.
GGAGCTAGACTCAGGGAGAGGAAATCTCTTATGCTTTTGGTGAATGGCTTGGGCTGCTTCATCCCCAGTCAGTGACCTTCTTTGAAGGTTGGTCACGGGCGGTGCAATGTAGTTCCTTACAGGCGTGATTCTTACAGGTTTGCCGTTGTTGATCCTGAGAGGGCCGTGCCTATTCGTTGGCACAGAACCAGCTGCACCGTCTTGACCGTCTGTAGCCAAGTATGAATGAGGCGGTGCTATATTATTTAGCACACCTTTATTGGACGCGATCGACGCCTGTTTGAAAAGGTGTGGTAGTCGTGAAGCATACTCAGGTTTAGTCGTAATTAGTGGCTCTTTTCCACGCTCCGTGCTGGCCGGATAAGATCCATATCCCGGTGAAACGAGATAATGGTTGAAATTCACATATACAGGCTTGTAATCGCCATAGAGTGAGAGGTTCGGATGTGCTTTTGACTTGGTCTCTGCATCGTCCTTAACTTTGAGAGGTGCGTCGTGGAGATGAACTGGTGGTCTGTAGAACAAAGTATGTCGGTTTCCTGGTCCATAAACGTTTATCGGCACCGTCGAAGGAGCCTGATCAGGCTCCTTCGCCCAATTCGAAGACTCCCGTCCCTGGCCGTACGAGCTGTAAGACTCTTCTATCAGGTCGTTGTCTGTCTGTGTGGCTTCTGAAGCCACTGACGGTCTTTCAGAGTCCGGCTGCGGAGTACTCCGTGTTACCAGATGCAGCACCTTGCCACTAGACCCCTCTTCTCGTCGGTCTTCTTTATCCAGCTCGTGGATTTCCTCGTCATGAGGGCGAAACTTTGATATTGCCGGCCTGTGAATGGGTCTGATCAGTGGGTAAACGCTATCACTGTGGGAACCAGTGTGAGAATGAACGAAAGTGCTGATGCGAGGACCTTGGGGCCTGGCATGAGGATTAGCCTGAGGATTAGTGTGAAAAGCAGCATAAGAATTGGTGTGATAACCAATGTGATAGCTGGCCTGAGGACTACTGTAAGGTTTCGTGTGAGGGCTGCGATGAGCGCTGCCGTGCAGAGAGCTGACGTGATAGTGGCGGTAGTCGCCCCTCGGAGGGCTCCTGTGCCGGTGGCCTCGGTCCGGTACCGGTGGACGGTACCGGTGCCGGGGCTCGCCGTGTACCCGGGACCGCAGCACCGTCAGCGGGGTGCCGTACCGGTCCGGCAGCGGCTCGGAGGAGATGGCCACTCGCGGAGGCCCGTACCGGTACCGGTCCACGGGGTGCACCTCCAGGCCTCCTAACGAGGGTGGGCGGCCGTCTGGTGAGGGCAGCTGGCTGCTCCCCGAGGACGGCTGGTCGTCTCCCGAGGACGGCTGGCTGCTCCCCAAGGACGGCTGGTCGTCTCCCGAGGACGGCTGGTCGTCTCCCGAGGACGGCTGGTCGTCTCCCGGGGACGGCCGGTCGTTTCCCGAGGACGGGTGGTCGTCATTTGATAACGGTCGGTTGTTTCTTGAATGTAGCTGCTCCTCCGAGAGCGACCAAGCTTCCACAAAATCGTCACTTTCGGGGACGGTGACATGAGATCTATGGTCTTCATCGAGATATTTTGCAGGCGTTGTCGGCTTAGGTGTTTTTACGTCCTTATCATATTGTATCGTCTCTAACGTTTTATCTGTCGAAAGAATCTGCTTCAGGGATAGGGGCGTAGTGGTCGTCATAAATGAGGATGAATCCTTGCCTGACAACGGCAGAGGAGTTTCTTGAGGCTCTGTGCTAGTTTCGTTAGCCCAAGACCATGCTAATGTAGTGGCAAGTTTACCATGCTCCTCTTCGGGCCACTTTTCTTGTGCTTGAGTCGCCGCATTCACTTGAGAAGTATCTTCCCCTGTTGTCAATTCGGTTATATTCAGATCATGGTGTGGACCATCGTGACTGTGAGACACATTTAGATTCGTTATCTCCCCCACGTAATCGGATAACGCATTGCCATCAGTCTCGTTTTCGGTGACAATACCTAAAGAGTCGTCGGTAGCCTCTGCTTTTGAACACAAGGTAGTCGTATCAACAGCCGCGGCGACAGCTGGACCAGCAAGCGCACGTGCTGCGGTCATCTTGTCTAAAGAAATATCGGCGACTGTGGTCACCTTCTCCAAAAAACTACCAGCGGCAGTGGTCGTGGCGGCGACTGTGGTTGGCAGGTTCGTTTGCGGCCGCACACCGTCGAGCTCGTGGTGCGTCTGTGCCCCAGCTGGACGTCTCTGCGCTGGGCCGGGGATTCGCCCGGTGCTGGCCTCACGCAGCTGGTCCGCGGTCTCGGCGACGGCTGCATTCTCACGACTGTCGGGGTTGCGGCTCGTCGGGCTGTTCGGAACATGGCTTCCGGGTGTGAAGGGAGTATCGACCGGGTAATACACTTCCCTCTTGGCGGCGCCTACAGTGTGTGGATCATCTGGGAACGTAACTGTTGACTCCTTGCTGTGCGTCTGGTTTGCAGTGTCCTCTGTCTTGGGCAGCTCGGCAAAATCAATCGACCCTTGCTGTGCGTGGCCCGGCACTGTGTCTGACCTAAGCCTGTCGGCCTGAATACGATCCGCGATCTGGTCTGAGACTGGGTTTGCGGAGTCGGTGTTTCCCAGCTGCTCTGAGACTCCACTCTGGACGCTGCCTCCCTGAGAGCGGACCGGCCTTCCGACACGCTCGAGAGGGGGGCCAGCCGGTGGGAGCACGTCGTTCACAGAGTCGGTCAGGCCGCCCGTGAGACAGGGCTGCTCTTCGCTGGCATGAGAAGCGTCATCACTGGTCGGCGGACCACTCACGGCCTCGGAGCTGGTGAGAGATGAGCCGCGCCTGACATCATTCGCGGCCTCGCGGTCGATCGAGTGTGCCGGCAGTCGCACGCGGCCCCATGGAGCGTGGCTGCGCACATGGGCGTCCACCGTGCCGGCAGAACTGTGAACTGGGCCAGGGGCCGCCGGAGACCCCGTTCTGGCCGCCGCCGCGCCGGTAACTGGGCGTGTAATATCTGTGTCGGCTCGTAGCCCACTTATCGAGTTAGCGGCAGGTTTCCGCACGCTAATCATCTCGTGCTTGGGATGATTGGAAGATTCCTCGGTGCCGTTCAGTACAGAAGAGAACGTTAGATGGTGGCTGCTTAGCCGCGTGTCGCTGGAGAGGCGAACGGAGACTAGTGTATCGGTTTTCTGACGAGGTGACCCTCCGCTGATTGGGATTAACGTTTGACGAAGATCTTTTCCGATTTGAGGTAGGACACCAGCTATATTGACTGCTTCTGGAATATCGATTTCAAGTAAGCTATGCTCCGTACTTATCAAAATTGGGACGTTGTGCTGAGGGTTAGATTCGAAAACCATTTGCTCATGTACCGCTCCATTGGTAGCGTCTTGAAGCGAATTGATCGCACCCCGATCTAAGAAAACAGAATTCGATAGAATTTCTTCCTTGTCCTTCTGTGAACTATCCTCTTCGCCTTCGTCGGGGTTACGCTCCCGTTTCAAGACCATCTCACTCCCTTGTTTACCCATTCTGTCACTTACATGTTCCTCCAACAGTGGGTTTAATTTAGGACCGTAACCGCCACCGGTCTCGCCTCCGCGGTCGGCCGCTCCATTTCCTACTCTGCTCGAACCAATGACACCATCCGTCCTGACTGGCTGACCGCCGGTGTCACCGATCGGAACTGTCGGTGACGGCCCACCTGGCCTGTCACCGGTGGGGCGCGCGGTGACCGGCCGGCCGCGCGCATCCCGCTGCCGGCCGTGATCGGTTTCCCTTTCGACGGAGCTGAGCGTGTCGGCGGCGACGGGACGCTCGGGGCCGGGTGGGTCGGTGACGGGTGGGTCAGTGACGGGTGGGTGGGCGACGGGACGGTACTCGGTGACGGGTGGGTGGAGAGAGGGATCAGTTTCAGAGGTTGTGGGTAGGGGACTCACGGCAGGGCTCAAACTGGGACCAATTGAAGCAGGGACAGCTGTCGATGTTGGCACGGATGTCGTATCCTGACGATCATGCTGTGGAGCCTCTAATTGACTCTGAAATGGAAGGAAGAAGCATCTGACATTATTGAATTATTGTTATGAAGTTTAAATGCAAAATTCAGTATGGGTGCTAAGCAATATATGTATGTAGGTACATAATTGTTTTTACCCCCATGATTTTATTTTTAGGAGAAACTTTAAACAAGCAGCAATACGACAAATATTTTAAATAGCGAGCAGAATAGTTGTTAACGTTCACTTCGACATGATATGTAAACGACTGCATGTCATTATAACTGTTCACGGGAACCGTTTAATTGTCAATGGACATAATAGTTAGGCGAACATAATTGCATATAATAGAATAATAGTATCTACCTACCAATGAATTTTTAAAGTGCACAGCAACCAGTGCAAGAACAAATTTAGGTAAGATAGCATTGGGAGCACTATTTGAGCTCTTCGCTGCGAGCTCCCTCCTGATCAGCTATCAGGTGGTAATGGCCTCTGAAGGAGTTCCGGTGCCGGACCGCGCCTCCCACGTCTAATTAATCTCGGCAGTCTGCGGCGCGGGTGTGGCCGGACAGAGGGGAGCCGACGGAGTCCATTGTTGGGCCGTCTCCGACGGCACGCCTGGCGCGCTCGGCTGCCGTCGGCACCTGCGACTCGTGCGCGCGCCGCTCTCAGGCGCTGCGGGAGGTACCGGTCACCGGACCGCGTCCGTCTCAGACCGAGTCCGTTACGGCGCCACCGCCCGACATCTCGGCACGGCGCGGGGCGTGTGGACATTCCTTACGACGGGTGGGATGGGATAGGTCTCTGTATAGAGTGAGATATGTGTGTAGCGGGGTTTCGCCGTTGCTGGGCTAACCGGGCAGTGTCTTCTGGTACAGATAGAGAGCAAGAAAGAGGGATATTGAAGATAGCTCCGTCGGTGCGCTCCTAAAAGCCCTTCTCTGTATCCAGCCCCTCGCGAACCCGTTCCGACTCTGACTCTATCTTTCCGGGGCGATCAATCGTCGGAAACACATAGGCCAGGGTTAAGGAATGGGGGAGAGATAAATGATAATAACCCATTATCCTTGATCACATTGAAATAAGAAATTAGCTCTACTTAACAGATTCCAACTCCTAACAACGGCACCCGTCCTAGCTGAGGACTATCTCCCACCGGATATACACGACAATCACACTGTCACTTGTCCATCCCCTCTCACTCCTGTCATACGTCCAGTCATACCTCAAAATAATCAGAGTTAGCCGTCTCCGATCCCTCCCTCTTTTTCCTAACTTCCCCCGGTGGTGCTAGGGCGCACGCAAAGTCGTTATCGAGTTATTGGCCTTAAATTTCATTTAACCGTCATCCCTTCATAGCCTCAATGCTCCGTACATCAGACAAACGCTTCATAATGCTCACGCTACACAATTAGAGATACGACCCACCACAGATTTCGGCACTCGACCCTCGCCTTACGTGACTTATTGCGGTCCGTCCCATCACCATCTCGAACTACCTACACAAAAACATAAATGTCTTCGGCCAGCGGTTCCGAGACTACGGCTCGCAGGACCCTGTGTAGTCCGGTTTCCGAGGGGGACTTATTTGAAATTTGAGACCGGGGCTGGGTAACTAAGGTCCATCCGGGCTGCCTGCGTCGTCTCCGTTTAGCCGCGGTTTTCGGGCCAGCCCCCGGCGACCGAAAAGGGTTAGTCGTTCGTCGGCTTTACACGAATCCATGACTACCAGTTTATGCCAAATTGCCTATAATAAAACGAAAACTAAGCGTACCACGGCCCGCGGTGGGCTTATCTAAACTTTGAAACCGGGCTGGGTAACTAGGTCCGTCCGGGCTGCCTGCATCGTCTCCGTATAGCCACGGCTTTTGGAACAGCACCGGCGGCCGAACGGGTTAGCCTCCGTTGGCTTCACACTTATCCACGACTACCAGCGTTATAGGTGCCCGAAGCCCTATCTATCCGTTGCTGGTAGTTAAGCTGTCGTCACAGACCTATCCGAAATGACCGCTGCACGGCCGGAGTAAATCGACTGACAGCGGGGTGGCCAGTACCGACTTACCGCGATCACCCGACTCGCATGCTTTGGTATTTAATGTTCACCCCCGTCCTGCAGCATCACACGTTTCTTCGCGGGACATTACTTAACCGGCGGCATACGTCTCCTCGCTGGGACGCCTGGGGTCCTAACCATCTCCGAAACTACCTGCGTCGCTTATCGAATGTCATCCTGCGCTGATCACTCAATGGACCGATAGCGGACCTAACCTATCTTTTAAAACCGGGCGGGGTCACTAGGTCCCTCCGGGCTGCCTGCATCGTCTCCGTATAGCCACGGCTTTATGGGGCCCGCGCCGGCAACCGAACGGATTAGCCTTCGTCGGCTATGCACTCATCCTCAATAATCGATCCTCAACTCGCTCTCATCCTTTCTCTTCACTTCGCGACTTATTGCACGTATTCAGGGCTTACCCAAGCGAGGCCTACTATTTAAGTGGGGTCTATCCGAGCTGAGCTTCATTCAGGAAATCCGATTCCTCTACGTGTACAGTCTTCTTCCATTTCACTCGCTTCTCATCTCCCTCCTAACCCGTAGCCGCGTCGGTGGACTTTCCACGCACAGGGGCGTGACGTGCATCATCTATCTCCCCGGTTCCGCAATCCCTATTCATCAGATGATTATGCAATTGGACAGGTGCGACTTTGTATATGCATGGTGCTTGTGTGCGGGACATTGGTGAATTGCTTAGGAGGCAGTACCAGGAATCCACTGGCACAGGTTATGTCAAGGACACTTGGGATATGGTAAGGTAGGAAATGGGTTAGCCGCCTCAACAGCACATGGAATTCAACCAGTGGAACCCACCAGTGTACAATGCGTTCGGTTAGGTCCAATGTGCGTACAGAATCCCTTTGTGTACTGTGTAAAATAAACAGATAAAGAAAACTGATCGTTGTAAATTACTGTGACGAGCCAGACACCTTGAAAACGACCGCGTTCCCGACTGTGTGGCTGGCATATGGCCTTTTATGCTCCATCCTCCGATCCCTGCCCTTCAGCACTACTCACACTCGTATTTCAATATTTACAAGTCCCATTTATTTACATATTCCGACGCAACACCTTAAATTCCCTTACACGTCCAAATTAAAGGAAACATTCTGGGCCCAGGCCGCCCATCAACTGAGCCCCACAAACCGCGCGGTGCGGTACACAATCGCCCGTCCCTTTCCAGACTCCCCCGGTGCATAATCCCCTCCGTCCGCCTTAATCACCACGGGCGCCGGACGAGGGTCCACTCCACGTCGGCACGCGTCCTGCACCACGCCCATAGTTAAATAATTGACCGAAATCGGACCGTTAAATTAACCCGCGCCCTGCTGGGGGGGGTGTTTGAACACCCCCCCTTGTGGTTTTTTGCGAATATCTCAAAAACGGCGGCGCGGAGCGCCGCCGTTTTTGGTACACCTTATCATACATCAATTCTACACATGTTGTGAAAATTTCAGACCAAGGTCATTCAAGGTCAGGTCACCAGGTCACTTGAAGTGACCTCACCTCATAAAAAGTTTCAATGTCTGTCATAGCTACACCGAGTGACCGATCGCTTTGAAACTTTCAGCGATTGATAAGGGTAACAGTATCTATGAAATGTATATCTGGGAATTTTGATATCGGTGACCTAAGGTCAGGTCAATTTTGCGACCTCCCCATTATAAGTCAATGGGAGAAAATTGAAATGCGCCTCTTTTGGACGGAAGACATTATAAACACTCCCAAACACTGAATTACAAGTGGTTTAGACACACTGAACATGAAAATGGTGTCCGTGACCCTTGTTTATGCCCTGAGGTCATCTAAGGTCACGAATGGTATCTAACAGTTTTTCGCAAATAACTTTTGATAGAGGCATGCTAGAGCGATGAAAACGCCTTAGATGTGTTCAGCTCGACGATACGGATCGACTGATATGCAACATGACCCTTTCCGGTCAGGTCATGACCTTGACCTGAGGTCAAATTTTCAAGTTGACCTTTCAAGGTCAAGTTATAGTTCATTCGATGCGTCTTGACGAGAGGAACACGATGCCGGTAAAAGTAAGCTCGTACAAGGCTTGGGTCAAAAGTTATTGCCGAAAAACTGTTTCCGAAAAAATCGGCTATTTTTGCAGTTTTTGCCCCCTGCAGGCAAAACCGTTGACGTTAGGTCAAATCTGAGAGAATTACTCAGAAAGGGCGTTAATAGGGCTATCGAATGCGCTTTTCCGCGGCGCTGTAGCTCTATTGGTTCCCGAGTTATGCGTTGGCTTCTTGGAAATTTTCGATATTCGACCTGGAAATCGGCGAAATTTTGCCTTCAATGACCTCTGGTGACCTGACCTTTGACCTGACCAAAAAATTGACCGAAGTGATTTCGTCATTATTTTTGACGCTCTTTCGAACGCCGCCTTCCGCGTATCGCTACGTGGCCCAGGAGCCGAGTTACAAGGGGGGGGGGGGTGTTCAAACACCCCCCCTGCAGGGCGTGGAAATCCAGGACCCCCAGCCGGGCGCGGGTTAAGCTACCTAGACTGAATGTCCCCAAAATAAAATGAACTACCTAAACTGAATGGCCTAAAATATTGCGGACGACACCAAAAAAGGGAATATAATGTGGCTCACATAGCAGTAACGAGGGGGGGGGGGTTACTTGAAGGATTTAGGGACTAGGTGCGCACCCGTGTTCACCGCGTGATCTTACTTGAGATGGAGTCGCTGACGTGATGGTCGTGTCCGTCCAGCGCCCGGCCCGGCGGCCGGAGCCGCCGCCGGCGCCGTGATGCCAGCCGCTGGTGTCTCGTGGGCTGTCCGCGATGTCAGACGAGAGACGTGGGCCGAGAGAGTGCCACCGGCGCGGGATGCGTCGTCCGAGAGAGTGCCCGAGAGAGAGTTCCAGTTCCGTTTCATCAACTTATACTTTTGATGACGTCATACTTCAGAGGGCCGGGCAGCATCTCCTTGTCCAATCTTCTTCCTCCATTCTCAGAAAGTGCGTTTGGCTCCGCCTTCAAACGTTCGTGATTTGCTGAAGTTCGGCACCCCCGGCCATGGCAGTCGCACCCTTTCACGCAGCGATCGGATGGAACTCGCCGCCGGCGATTTGCGCCGCCTGAGGCGCCAGGTGGCGGCCGGCTCTGCGCCCTCCTTTCTTGTTTTTAGTCCTGCGCTCCCCCCCCCCCTGTTTTGAATGTCTACGGCCAGGTGTCCTTCTTCCATGGCGGTGACCAAGTTCCATTTCATCCTGTTTTCGTACAAACCGGGTCGGTCCCCGCTCCCCTTTCTTGTTTTGGTTCAAATCAGGGCCGGTCTGCACTCCCCTCTCCTTGTTCTTCTCTTCTGGCGGGGTGCCGAGCGTGGGACAGAGTCTTGTTTTCCAACGACTAAACTGATTAATGGCTCGACACCGGCAGGATAGTGCGTTTCGGTATGCTATTTGTTGGCTTCAGATCCGGGTTCTCATGAAGTGGGGTGGTCATCTATAGAGGACCCCTGTTTGTCAGAGTCGACTGCGCCGTCTGTGTGGACGCCAGCTGGGACGGAGAGAGGGTATCACAGCCGATTTAGCCGGCTGACCGTGTCTGTGCGGCGCTCGCAGATGGCCGTGTTTCAGCTTGTGGCACAGCTTGCAGTTCAGCATGAAAGATGAAAAAAATGTAACGCATCTGCGTTACATGTGCCGTCATGTTTGGTAAGTAGGTGAGCAAATGGTCCGTTAGTGATGCCATTACCCTCTCCATTCCCGACAACAACGTGTAGTTTTTCTGAGTCGCTGGGATCGCTTTGCGGTCGGGCTGGTCACGGTCGCTCACTGCACGACTATGCAAGCCCCAGTCTACTAGTCGTACTACAGCAACTTTTAAGTGACCATCCCACCTTAACATTAGTTTTGAGTTGAGATAGCCAAAATGGGGTCCCTGGCTTGCACTTACTGGTTTGAGCACTCACAAGATCCTAGAATGCCTCAAATCGAAAATATCTCATTGCAAAGTTGCAGCACTTGAGGGGCTAATGCATTAGAATGCCCCCTCTGAATGTGTGCCGTCAGCGCAGATCTAACGATTTAAAATCTCTTACTGAAACGTTTGGTAGCACGTGGTGGTATATGCTGCTTTGCGCGCAACAAGTGCTGCACTTTCAAATAAATTCACTAGGAACAGCGGAGATCCCAAAAAGTTAACAAAAGTAGAAGTATAATATCTTGAAAACCGGTGAAAAATTTTCGATGAAATTTGGTAGATATTCGTTTTCGCTCTTTCTGAACCGAGGGACATCACTTCCATGCCAACTCATTAACTTTTTTTAAGGTGGGAGCCGGGAGGGTGGGTCCCTTTAACGCTGGCTCTAATCTGCCATGAGAGTATTTTGACTGCATCCCACGTTGGAACATCAAAATCAGGCTAGTTCAGGCAAGGCAAACCCAAACCAACACAGACCTTTAATGTCATAGAGAACGTCAACGCTTTAAATTCATCCATCTTCTCACCATTCCTCATCGTGGCCTATGATCTATGCCATCCAACTGGCCCATCTGATCCCAGTACCTACTTACTGACGAGCCGGTCTCACGCCATAAACCCGCCGGTCCAGCTCGGATGCGGTCGTCGCCACGCTCCAACAGTCACCACCCGCAGGTAAACGGCGGATTAATGGCTCGAGCAGCGCGGCGGCGGCCACCCGAGACGAGCGGCGCGCCAGGTTTGTCACAGACGCGCAGACACTGACAACCCTATGTAATGGGGGAAAGATGGAAAACAAAAGCATAGCCGCCAGCGCTTCCGCATAATTGCCAGATGTGGTATAAATATTTCAACGGGCATTTCATCAACGACCCTTTTCAAAGCTAGTTGCTGAATTGTGTAAGAACCAATTGTGTTGATGACACCTTGACCTGACCTGACCATCTCGTTTTGTGTCACCAAAGTTAAATCGAAGACGTTTCATTCTATGCCTGAATGAAACCTCTTCCCTGAACTTTTTTCAATTTTAAGTTAGGATCACTGGTCATTTCCTTATTTGTTTCGCCATACTTGTTTCATCATTTAAAGCACAACGAAGCACTTTTGACTATCCAAAGCGTCTCTCTCTTTCTCTCTCTCTCTCTCTCTCTCTCTCTCTCTCTCTCTCTCTCTCTCTCTCTCTCTCTCTCTCTCTCTCTCTCTCTCTCCTCTCTCTCTCTCTCTCTCTCTCTCTCTCTCTCTCTCTCTCTCTCTCTCTCTCTCTCTCTCTCCCTCTCTCTCCCCCTCTCTCTCCCTAAGTGGCGAAAGATAGAGCGGATCTTTCTTGGTGTTACCCTTCTGTTACGCGTTGCAGTTCTGGTGTTGTTCTTGAGCTACACATTGCAGTCCTAGTGTTAGCTTTAAGCTACGCGTTGCAGTCTCCAGCAGAGCTGTTGAGTGAGTCGAAGCATTTTCGGCGACTCATACCCTGAATCAGAATCTGGCTTCCAAGTGTTGACTCCGACTCTGACTCCGCAACCCTGGTTCCAGCGCATATACTCGTGTGTTATAGGTACCTCCCAAGTTCATTTTCGGACAAATACTTTATAACACAAATACTTATTAACACGCTCAGTGGAAAGGGGATGCGAATTTCGACCACCACCCTGTTTTTGCAAATAACTACCTCACGCCGTAAGCATTCTATTAACGTTAAAGTTTTCAATACCTCCCCAAAATTGAATTGCGCATCTTGTCATGAAAGCAATCAGTAAATCGGTCTGCAACTTTTCTAGTTACAGGGGTGTACCTAACCTAAACTAAAGTCTAAAATCCCGCCAGAGCGGCGGTGCGGTGGCCGGCGCCGGCCGATTCAGTTCTCGCTGCCGGGCGCCGGCGCCGGACGTCCATTATGGCGTCACCAGGCCGTCACCAGGGCGTCACCAAGGCACCACCAGGCCGTCACCAGGGCGTCACCAAGGCGTCACCAGGCCGTCATGCAGATATTCCAAGCCAATACCGGCGCATTCAAGGAGCATTTCCCAAAGCTGTGTCAACAATGGCTGTGCCATCGTTCAGGAGAAAGTGGCGAATATAATAGGATATATTGCAGAGTGAAGAAGCATGGAGTACATTGTTGATTTCCTACATTTCTTTAGAATTGCAATACTTTGATATGTGCCTGAAGGTTTTTTAAAATGACATTTTTGTTAACCCCGGCAGGCGGTGGGCCTCCCGGCCACCTTCCGCGCGGTGGGGGGGGGGACATTTTTTGCCCCCCCCCCGTATCTCTGAAATTACTTGACGGATCCGAAAAATTCAAAAGGCGTTCGATAGCCCTGTTAACCCGCGCCCTGGTGGGGTCTGTTTATAACGCGACCTGGTGGGGGGGGGGGGGCTATTTTTTGCCCCCCCTCGTATCTCCGAAACTACTGGACGGATCCGCAAAATTCAAACGGCGTTCGAAAGGCCTGTCAAATTTGTCGAAGGAAACCAAATTTCATTGACCTCGGGGTCACCGATAACGTCACAGGTCAGGTCAAAGATGAAATGTTTCACCGTTCACGGGTCTTCTAGGGAATGCGCTATAACACCGAGGAAAACGCATTTTGTCGAGAATCAGCGATAGGGCGTCAGTTGCCTAGTAGATATGTTGCTATTAGAGGTCACTGACAATACCAGGTCAGGTCACAGGTCAGGTCACCAAGGGTCACAGGTCAGGTCACATGAACCCAACTTTACTAAGGTTGTGTGATGATGTTTTATGGCCAATTTTTCATTTCCAACTCAATGGTGTTGGTTATAAGACTATCAGATACGGCTTAGGTCACTTTCTGGTGAAGTTCAGGTCAAGGTCAGGTCAAGGTCAGGCCAAAAAAGGTCAAATTTTAAAGTTGATAGTTTTGCATAAAATGGGTATTGATTCGATGCAGCTTGTCACGGGGAGTCTAATGGTGGTCTTTGTTTTGCGCTACGGGTTCTAGAATTGCTAAAAATTGAGTTTGAAAATTTGACGTCATCAATTTTGAACAGTTTTTTCGCTATAACTTCGCCAAAAAAAGAGGTATCAATCTCAAATTTGGTATGTGGGTGGATGGTGGTAAGGACTATCACATATATTCCGGTTTTGCGAAATGCAAAAAACTTTTTGGATTTTTCGATTATTATATCCAAAAAATTTACTTTTTGATTTTTGGGGATCAAAATCGAAAAATTTCAAAAATCCGAGATAGCAGTTTTGTAGCCCTGTTGATTCTACATCTTTTATGTCTTTATCATTTTTCTGTATTTGCAAAGCTATAGGCCTGACAGCTCTTCCCGCGAAACCCTTTTTTGGGTCGAAAACGGCAGAACATGACGTCACTCTGACGTCATTTCCGGCCAACCTATCATAGCCTTTGGAAAAATTTTTTGGTCACAATGTGTAAAATTGATGTCCGGGAGGGTACTGAAAGTTTGGTGACGATCGGCGCAGCGGTTCTGGAGATATAGCGAAAAGTCTGGAGGGGGGCAAAAAATAGCCCCCCCCACCAGGTCGCGGGTTAAATTTGTCGAAGGAAACCAAATTTCATTGACCTCGGGGTCACCGATGACGTCACAGGTCAGGTCAAAGATAAAATGTTTCACCGTTCACGGGGCTTCTAAGGAAAGCGCTATAACACCGAGTAAAACGCATTTTGTCGAAAATCGGCGATAGGGCGTCAGTTGTCTAGTACATATGTTGCTATTAGAGGTCACTGGTCATACCAGGTCAGGTCACAGGTCAGGTCACCGAAGGTCACCAAGGGTCACCACATGAACCCAACTTTACTAAGGTTGTGCGATGCATGTTTTATGGCCAGTTTTTCATTTCAAACTCAATGGTGCTGGTTATAAGACCATCAGGTACGGTTAAGGTCACTTTCTGGTGGAGGTCAGGTCAAGGTCAGGTAAAAAAGGTCAAACTTCAAAGTTGATATTTTTGCATTAATATATTGATTCGATGCAGCTCGTCACGGGGAGTCTAATGGTGGTCTTTGTTTTGCGCTACGAGGTCTAGAATTGCTAAAATTGAGTTTGAAAATTTGACGTCATCAACTTTGAACAGTTTTTTCGCTATAACTTGGCCAAAAAAAGAGTTATTGATCTCCAATTTGGTATGTAGATAGAAAGCGGTAAGGACTATCACATATATTCCGTTTTTTCAAAATTAAAAAAAAAACTTTTTGGATTTTTCGGCTATTATATTCTAAAAATCTATTTTTTATTTTTGGGGGTCAACATCCAAAAAATTCGAAAAACCGAAATAGCAGTTTTGTAGCCCTGGTGATTTCACACCTTTTATGTCTGAAACATTTTTCTGTATCTCTAAAGCTATAGGCCTGACAGCTCTTCCCGCGAAACCTTTTTTTGGGTCGAAAATGGCAAAAATGACGTCTTTCTGACGTCATTAGCGGCCAGCCTATCACAGCCTTTGGAAAATTTTTGGTCACCATGTGCGCTAGCTATACTCCCGGGAGGGTATATGAAAGTTTGGTGACGATCGGCGCAGCGGTTCTCGAGATATATCGAAAAAACAAAGGGGGGGGGGGCAAAAAATGCCCCCCACCGCCTGGAAGGTGAATAAGGTTGTGGTACAAATTCTATATGTTAGCCCCTTCCTAATAAAGGTACTTTTATGATGACATGCAATTATTCACCCGCACCCCGTTGAGGCCTGGCAGGTTCAGGCCCTGTTGGGGGAGGGGGGGGGGGGAAGGGGGCAAAGGGCCTCCCATCGTATCTCCGGAACCAATAGTCAGATCGGAAAAATTCAAACAGCATTCGAAAGAACTCATCAAAATACACAAGATATGACATCGATGACCACGATATTTGACCTGTGACGTTACAGAGATAAGGTACCTACATATGTCAAACAAGGTCAAATCTGTTCTATTTACAACGACGAGAAATCGGTAAAAAAAAAGGTTTCTAATATGATTCTGAATATGACGTGTATATTACATCTGACATATGGATAGCCACCTGAATGGATGGTGACCTGTGACGTCACAAGAGAGGTCAGTCTCCCCTTCACAAAAACAAGTCGAGATATTACCTAAGTTCTGAGTGATCTAGACTGTTTTAGGCACAAATGCTGAAAACAATTAAGCGTGATAAGAACAGGCTGTATATTTTTAGTCTTTCAGATGGCTATATCTCTGGGAGTTTTAGAGATATTTTGTTGATTTATGGCATGAGTATTATGTAATGGCAGTGAAGTGTTCTTTGACATTAATTCCGTTTTTTTTTTAATTTATCACAATTTCAAAAATATCTCCAGAAATCTAAATTTTGAATTACAAAATCTCAAGATAAATATTTTTATGTTTGGGAAATTTCGAGATAGGTAATAATTTGCTTGACATCTTTTTGTTCCTACGGTTTAATTGGTGAGCCCCTAATTAAATAGTCTGATTTTCTGCGATGTTTCTCCGTGAACTCTCGACCAAAAATAGCTGAACATTACCTCAGTTTGACTCACGACCTGAGATGAACTAGGACCTAATTTTTCAGGAGTTGTATGAAATTAATGTCCGGAGATGTGGGTACTGGAAACGTCGAGTCAGGGCCTCGTCTAACATGTTAACTGGGGGGGGGGGGGCAATTGCCTCCCCAGTCGAGCGGATTGCCCCCCCCCCCCCCCCCAGTGGCCAACATTTGCCCCCCCCCCAGTCAACACGTGAACTTCTCACAAAATTACCTTATCTGCAATACGTTTTGCTAGGAGTCTTACATGGATTTAACGAGAAACATTAAATGATTTGTTCAATAACTGTTCATGGCTACGGGAAAAGCCAGAGTTTTGTGATTTTCAGAGCTGAGAGCGCCAATTAGCAAATTGTCAATTAGCAGAGCTGGCCAGTGACCCAACTCGTGTTTGCCCCCCCCCCACACACACACTCAATCAAACGGCCAACACGGATAAGTATGTTTATCACTGTCTGGTGAGGGGGTAACACAATGTTAACCCGCGCCGGGCCGGTGCTCCGCGACTTCCGCGCCGGACCGGGGGTGTCTGAACCCCCCCTTCTAACTCCGCTCCTGGGCCACGTAGCGACACGCATTAAGCGGCATTCGAAAGAGCGTCAAAAATAATGACGGAAACACTTCAGTCATGCTTTTAGGAAGGTCAAAGTTGATATCGCCGACGCCAGAGGTCATCAAAGGTCAAATTTTGTCCATTTCAACAATTTTGGAAACTGCTAACGGCTAACTCTGGAACCGATAGAGTTAAAGCGCCGAGGAAAAGCCCATTCGATAGCTCTTTTAACGCTCTTTCACCGGTGTGTCCTCAGATTTGACCTCAGGTCAACGGTTTAGCCTCCAGAGGCCAAAATCTAAAAAATACCCGTTGTTATGAAACACGTTTTTCTGCAATAACTTTTGACTCAAGGAAGTGACATTTATTTTGAAAGCATCGCGTTCCTCTTGTCGAGACGCGTCGAATGAACTATAATTTGACGTTGAAAGGTCATTTTGAAAATTTGATCTCAGGTCAAGGTCATGACCTGACCGGAAAAGGTCATGTTGCATATCAGTCGATCCGTATCGTCGAGCGGAACACATGTGAGGTGTTTTCATCGCTATAGCATGTCTCTCAAAAGTTATTGTAAAAAAACTCATGGGTCCTTTTATGACCTGAATAGACCTCAGGGTCATAAGGAGAGGTCACGGGTGCCATTTTTCGGTTCAGCTTGTCGAGTTTACCTGTAACACAATGCTTGAGAGTGTTTGGAATGACGTTCGTCCAAAAAGGCGCCTTTCAATTTTCTCCTATTGACTTAGGTACCTATAACAGAGAGGTCGCAAAATTGACCTGACCTTAGGTCACCGATACCAAAATTCCGAGATAAACATTTTGTATATACTGTTACTCTCATCAATTGCTGAAAGTTTTAAGGTGATCGTTCGGTCGGTGCAGCTATGACGAGGATTCTCACTTTTTTCTCAGGTGACGTCACTTGACGTGACCTGGTGACCTGACCTTGAGTGACCAGGGTCTTAAATTTTCACAACACGTGCGGAACAGATGCATGAACAGGTGTGCCAAAAACGACGGCGCTCCACGCCGCCGTTTCTTAAATATCTGCGAAAAACCGAATCCCCCGGCCCGCGCGGGATAAAAAATCAAATTAAAAAAGAAAATTGTTAAAAAATCATGGTCTCAGGGCTGTGACGAAAAATAAGTGGCCTAAATCCGGTGAGAAAACAGGATTTGGGGGTACCCTAGGTTTGGCTCCTTCAGTCTCTGCCCCCCCAGTAAAAATTCCTTAGACGAGGCCCTGCGTCGAGTCGAAATTCTCAGTCGTTTCTGAGTTATCTTACGCATGAAGGTGAACTTTAAACGTTTCTCCTTGTCTGGCTGTATAAATACAGAAAAAATGCCAACCATTCAATCAATTTTTAGTCCAACCCAGTAAACATGCCGACGTCGGCCCAACGTCGGTTCAACCTCGGCCCGACATCGGCTGGACGTCGGATATGCCCGCGCCCCGCATGTTCCGACGTCGAGCCGAAGTCCAGCCGACGTCGAGCCGACGTCGGGCCGAGGTCGTTTGCCGAGGTTGACGAGATCGTTTGTCGTTGGACCGACGGGGCCGACGTCGGCATGTTTATTGGGACAACGCGCAAAAAATATCAACCGGCGGCGGGATTCGAGCCCCCAGTCGCCGACGTCGGCATGTTTACTGGGACAACACGCCAAAAGCATCAGCCGGCGATGGGATTCGAGCCCCGTGTCATTTGAACGCGAGGTTAGTGCGCTAACCACTACACCAAGCAGCCAGATAGCAAATTTTGTAGTTTTGTTGGGTTATGCCCTTTCGGTCTGACAAGACCAATTCAGAGCCGGCATGGTGATAGGATGGAGACATTGGTCTTCTTGGCGAGCACCCTGGGTCCAGTTCATATATGTAGAGTCCCCGGTCCCATTGCTGTTACGTGACACTTTTTGGAAAGGGCGACCCTACCCACAATGGATTCATATAGCCACTCTTACACAACTGCACCAACGTTTCCCAAAGTGTCCCTTTGATTAGTGGCACTTTGGCAAAGTGACACTTGCCGACTGGCCTTTCTATATGAACTGGGCCCGGCCCTGGTGAGTTGCCGGGGCTGAGCCTGACCAAAGGATAGGCCGAGCAGCCCCCAAGCACTCACCGCACCCGGCTACGGGCGAGCTCGGCTTACGGGCAATCCCAAATGGGATAAAGTTTCCCGTCCAGTCCGGATCAAGGGGTTGCGGCGTGGAGGAAGATTTGAGTTTCTTGAGGATATTTTGAATACAGAAGCTCTTTATGAAACATGAAACATGCATTTTATATTATTTTAACGGTCAAAACAGCGGCCGATGTCGGTCCGACATCGCCCCGACGTCGGCCCGACGTCGGCTGGACCACGGCTGGACGTCGGTACGTGCGGGCATATCCGACATCCAGCCGACGTCGTGCCGAGGTTGGACCGACGTCGGGCCGACGTCGGCATGCCGATGCCGAGTTGCCGACGTCACCCCGACGTCGGCCGACGTCGGGCCGACGTCGGCATGTTTACTGGGAATTCACACCAAAAGGTAACACCTAAAAAGGGTTTTGTAATTAAGCCGCTTTAGCTTCTAAAATCCCCACTGTGCATTGCACTTACGGTACTCGCTTGAAATGGAGGCCAGAGGGATAACCTTAGACAATTTGTTCCGTTGTCTCCTTATGAGACCATTTGACGTCATAAGGTCAGCAACAGTCTTTCGACAATAACTTTTGATAAAGGCATGTCATAGCAATGACAATACCCAGGAAGGGGTTCGTTTCAACATAAAGGACGGGGTGGGTACAAGAAGAGCTGGTATTGACCGATGAGTTCACTACCTTGACTACCTACAGATCAACTTTTAGTAGACCTGAATACCTATGTCAGCGTGAAATTGAACCCTCTCGGTGAAAGAAACATGGAAGTGGTAAAAGAAGCCTGATACAGCACTTCAGTCAAAATGCATTGCACTCATTGCAAATGAACTGTTTTGCAAAAAAAAAAAATCTCTCTTATACCCTAAGTGGGCCAAACTGATATTACGAGGACAGGACACATGTAAGGAAAATAACTTCTGGAGAGTTATGTATTGCATGAGTTTTTTTTATATGAAAGCTATACCTAAGTTTGACCAAAATTGTAAAATCTAGTAAGTTGACTGTTCCTAACCTTTAGGTTCTTGGCCATTGACCTCACCTAAAAATGGCCGAATTAAATTCCCTCTCTTTTTTTTACCTTTCGAATGCTGTTTACCACTTGCCACTATGTGGCCCAGAAGCTGAGTAAAACGGTAGGTATACGTATGTACATGTTCAGCTCCTCCCCCAACAGGGCGTAACGATCTACATTGGAGCTCGACTCGTTGAGCACGGGCAAACTGAAAAGTCGCAACACTTCCCGCTAAGAGAATGAAATAATCCTATAAGTTAAAGAACGAAGAGGAAAGGGCAGTATATGCATTATGCAAGGCGCAAGCTATCCAAGGGGTCGAGCACTATGTATACTAACTACATGCATTAGTACTTACATATGACGTTTCTGGGTCACATATGGCGTTGCTGGGTTTTTGTCGTTTCTACGTTACAGGCAGGCAACATATGTGATGAGTCACTGTTCGAAGACCTTTTTGCACATGTTTTCTGGCGCACACCTATGTAGACAGTTTGTTGCAGTCATAACCAAAACACGACACCAGGATAGTTTACACAGTACACCTATACATGCGTCATTTTGAAGTGGTGGCGATGACATGTCCAGGCGGTATAAATAGGGTCTACCCCGCGGTGCTGTCGTCCCAGTCAGCCCTGGCCGCTCGCCGAGGTCACAGGATGAAGACGTGTCAGCTGCTGCTGCTCAACTGCCTGCTGGCCGGCGCTCTGGCGCTGCCCAGCACGCTCCAAGACCAGGAAGGTGGGTACGAAGCGGGAAAGCCGTTGGATGAGAGGCCCGAGTTTGATGGTAAGATGTCTGATAATACAGCACTGGAGTTTGATGGTATGGAGCCGCACTTTGATGGTACAAAGAGACCAGCACCCGAGGACAGGACGCTGGCCTCACTCGGCGACTCTGACACTCCCAGCGCGCGCTCCGGGGCGCTGTCCTGCGGCTCTCATGTTATCGCCGAAGGCTCGTCGGCAGTTATCGAGTCGCCAAACTATCCGTCCAACTACGACAACTACGCCTACTGCGCCTATTCGTTCACCACCGACACCGGTAAGGAGCTCCAGCTGAACTGCGAGACATTCGAGCTCGAGGGCGACGACTCGTGCGAGCAGGACTGGCTACGGGTTAACGACATCAAGTACTGCGGCTCCAGCGGGCCGTCGGCCGTGGGCGGATCTCGCCTCGACATCGTCTTCTTCAGCGACAAAAGCACCGCCGCTGCGGGCTACCGGTGCAC
This sequence comes from Amphibalanus amphitrite, assembly GCF_019059575.1. Taxonomy (NCBI): domain Eukaryota; kingdom Metazoa; phylum Arthropoda; class Thecostraca; order Balanomorpha; family Balanidae; genus Amphibalanus; species Amphibalanus amphitrite. The sequence continues at coordinate 75,116 of NW_024882798.1, read as the reverse complement.
GGTGAAGCTGGTGGAGCCGACCGTGGTGCCAGCCGGCTCGCAGCTCAGCTGCGGCACCAGCCGGCTGGCGCGCGGCGAGCACACCATCACCGACGGCGACGGCGACTACAGCAACGACGTCGACTGCCACTACCAGCTGTACGCCGACCAGGCCGGCGACCAGCTGTCGGTGACGTGCTCGCAGTTCGACGTCGAGTACGACTCAATGTGTCTTTCCGACTGGCTGTCCCTGAACGGCATCAGATTCTGCAGCACCCGCAGACCGAGCGACGTGGCTGCTGTCGACCGCATGTCGATTCACTGGCACACTGACCGCAGTTCGGTGCGGCCCGGCTTCGAGTGTACCGTCACCGTCGGAGAGACGCCGCCGCCCTCCGACACGTGCGCCTGCGGCCAAGTCAACCGCGCCTCGCGCATCGTCGGTGGTGAGGATACGGAGGCCAACGAGTACCCGTGGCAGGCGGCTATATTCGCGAGGCATTATTATAACTCTCTTCTTTGTGGCGGTGCCATCATCAACAGTCTCTACGTGCTGACGACAGCGCGCTGTACGAGCCAAGTGTCGGCCAGCGATATCAAGGTCCTACTGCGCAAGCACCTCACCGGCCAGGACGACAACGAGATCCGCTTCAGCGTCGCCCAGATCAAGGCGCACCCGTACTACGATCCGGACACACACCACAACGACTTCTCGCTGCTGAAGCTGGCCACGGCCATCACCTTCCCCACCGACAATAAGATCGCGCCCGCCTGCCTGCCGACCGCCTCCAACGACTTTGTCGGCGCCGACGCCATCGTCACCGGCTTCGGCACCACCTCGCACCGCGGCCCTAAGCCCACCACGCTGCAAGAGGCTAACGTCCCCATAATGAGCTACTACAAATGCGCGTCTGCCTACCAGAGAAGAACGACGAGAACAGTCACCTCCAGTATGATCTGCACCGGCCTGCTGGGCTTAGGCGGCAAGGGCTGGTGTCACGGAGACCAGGGCGGCCCGCTCGTCAGCTTGGAGAACAACCGCTACTCGCTCGTCGGCGTCGTCTCCTGGTCCATTGGCTGCGCGCGTCCAGACTACCCGGGCGTGTACGCCAGGGTTACCGATGCGCTGTTTTGGATTTGGACCAGCGCCGCCGACGGCGAGTACTGCCGCGACCCGGCCGCCAACTGAGGCTGACCGGAGGCAGCGGCCAGCGGTCCCATGTCTGCAGGGGCTGTCACATGTCAGCAGGGACCGTCCCCAGGGGCTGTCACATGTCCGCAGGGGCCGTCCCATGTCCAGAGGCGCCGTCACATGTCTACAGGGGCCGTCCCATGCCTGCAGGGACCGTCCCATGTCCGCAGGGACCGTCCCCAGGGGCTGTCACATGTCCATAGGGACAGTCCGATAGGCCTTGACTGGATGGATTACAGGGTCATTAGAGGCATTATGGGGTTTGAGTGAGCGGTGGAGGGTCCATATATTTTAGACTAGCATGAGTGCTTGAATGAAAATACAGTTTTAATTTGTGTTAGCTATTTCCTTCACAGGAAACATGTATCTAGCGTAATGCCCAGTTTATGATTGCAATTGCTAAAATCAAGCCATTTTAGGCATTGACGCTTGGATTTGAGTGATGCTTTAATATAAATGCAGTGATGGGATATTCTATTGTGTATCTAAACACTGAGCGAGTGTCTCTGGAACTAGAGAGTCGCTGCTCGCTCCCGCGCCTGATCGGCTCCGGTAGGTTTGACCGCTGACCAGTAGAGGTCTGCATAGGCCGGCTGTAGCCGCGGCTGGCTGCATCCTGGTTGGCTGCATCCCTTTTCGGGGTGCTGATTACGAATATTATGTTAGTTTTGATCACAGATGATGTCTTCATGCATTTAGGCCAGGTCGGGTCAGGTCAGGTCAGGTCAACCAGTAGGGGTCCTGCCGGGTATTCGTAATAGGTGTCAACCGCCTCTGACAGCTTCGCAACATGTTACGAAGGCACCAAAACTGTTTCCTACATGCCGGGGTATGTCTTAAGCACAGCACGAGCCGGGCAGTAAAACTATGAGCAAGAAACTGTCGGTGTCAAAATGCCATGTTATTTGATAAAAGTAATCTTGATTTGATAGGCCGGGCAGTAAACAAAAGTTTACTGCCCGGGTTTACTGCCCAGGGCAATGACCTCTGAACTATGGAATATTATCGCATTAACCCAGAGGTATTGGCCCAGGGAATGTATAATTGACATCATTATTGCATGATATTTGCATCGTAAGATTAGAAAACTTACATTTTTGGTAAAAACTATCTGCTCTACTTATAAAGGGCCTTGAAATATTTTGTACCTATTGGTTACAAAGCCCAAATTATGGTTAGATATGCGCCCGATAGTATTAATGTTTGCCAGTGCTCTGCAGAGCCAGAGCTCTGGCGAGGAACATGATAGATACAATTATAAGAAAGAAAAACATTGACCTTTTTCCTCGAATCTATAGCAAAATTAATGAAAATCACCTTCTTATTTACGTAAAAAAGGTGATTTTTCATTAATTTTGCTATAGATTCGAGGAAAAAGGTCAATGTTTTTCTTTCTTATAATTAGATATGCGCCTATTAACCGAAATCTATTATCGATTGTTGTCTTATCTTCGTTTTATATGTACACCGTTTCCTTGGGCCTAAGTTTATTTCTTTATTGAGTTATTATTTGATAGTTGTATAGTCCTGTCCTCGAAACATACATGTACCTAAAATATGGAAAATATAATGTATTTCACGAACGTTTTGCCATAGGGCATCAACACAGCACGATTACATATATAAAGCAAATATTTTTTGCAACAAGACTGGAAAATTCACGTTTAATCACTAGGAATAGTAAACCTTCTTCTTTTTCTTATGTCGTGAAAAATCATTCATGCATTATGTTCCTTGGATATCCAATTGTTGTGCCAATCTGAGGTAATATTTTCAGAGACGATTCCGTTTGAAGTAAGGTATTTTGATGCATTTTCTTCTATGAATTTCCTTCAAAGCTTTATCCACAGCAGTATCACAATCATTGATAGAAAATTATGGACAAAACAATTGTTAAGTGTCACCAAAACATGTCAAAACGTTGTAATAGGTATGCGGCATGTAGGAAAAATCTTACTGACCTCCAAGGCCCTATATAGAAGGTATGCTCATTAGGCCGAAGCAGCGATTTCCGTGACGTCACTGGTACGAAGGGTCGGACGGCTGTAATGCAATCCTATGGAAAATGACCCAACTTGAGGGCTCTCCCACATAGCTGCCAACCTCGACACTAAGGTAAAAGTTATATCACATAAAAGCTCAAATCAAGACGAACAAGAAACCTATCTGACGTTTTTACGTATTACTAACGGCTTAGACTCTATTCAAGTATATTCAGAGCTCTGCATTACCTCACTTTTTCTGCCGTCAATGCCACTACAAATGTCTAGTCGGCGAACGTGCGCTTGTCGAGCGGGGACCACCAGTCGGGTGATTCAGAGCTGCCGCCCAATCAGAGGGGTGTTCACGGGCACCGCACACTGCTGCGTGCGGTGTGTGCGGAGCGTCCAGCAGGCGTGGGGGTAGGGGATGGGTAGGCGGCTCTGACGTCACGGCTGCGTGCGGTGGACGGTCCGCTGTGGCCAGTCCCGACCGGCCACAGCGATCGCTGTGTGCGGTGACGGAAGGCTGACGTAGGGACGCAGTGGGCGGAGCTTGGAGGCTGTGTGCGGTCCGACCGCACACAGGGCCCGTGAACAGCCCTCAGAACGCCGCAATGCCGTGACGTCATTGGTCGCTTACGACACGTTACGGAGATAGGGATGAGACAGCCCTGACTGACCTCAGCCGTAGGAAATTATTTGGAAACTCGGCTTGCAAAATTTGACTCCGGCCCTCGTGCTCCGCACTCGGGCCTCCGTCAATTTTGCAAACCTCGTTTCCAAATAATTTCGTCGGCCCGGTCAGTAATATATATTCGTAAACGTTCATATGGTTGTTAAATTCGAATTCAGCTCCAAAAACTGGCCTAGAAACATGTACAATCCGAAAAAGTGAACCGAGGTTATCAAAGGTCAATGACCTGAGCTGACGTTCAGGTGACCTTGACATCCACCCTAATGCATGGGACCAACATCATTTCAGATGTTTGAACGCTTGAAACCACGAAAATTTGTGTTAGCTATTTCCTTCACAGGAAACATGTATCTAGCGTAATGCCCAGTTTATTACGAGCGAGCGAGCGCAGCGAGCGAAGCGAAGTCTTTTCAATATAACGGAAAAATCTCAGTATGAGCGGCCCGGCCCGGCCCGGCCCGGCCCGGCCCGGCCTGTAACGCTTTTGAGAGGCTTATATCTCAGCAACCGCTGGACCGAATAGCCTGCGGTCTTTTTTGCTGGGTAGCCCCATCCCTTCTACCCCGTAATTGACTACTTTTGATACATCTCAGTGACCGCCGTGGCACGTGCCACGTGAAAAGTCAAGGGTGTTCAAGCAGTTTTGCAAAAGTAATGATTTTGAGAGGCCAATATCTCAGCAGCGGCTTGAGCGATGGTCTTGCGGTCATTTTTATAGGGTAGCTGTATCCCTTCTACCAAAGGTCGGATACTCTTCATCTATGTGAGTGACCCCCACTACACGTGCAAAATACAAAAAGAAGAGGTGCCAAATTTGTTCCCATTTCAGTAGCTCGGTAATTACTGGGGCGATTTCGCTGAAACTTGGCATACAGATAGGCACCCACCAGGCAATGCATTCCCATGTATTGCGGTTAGGGTGCTACTGCACGTGCGCACGTGCAGGGGGCGTTTCCAGATCTCGAGAACGGCTGGGCCGATTGCGCTCAAATTTGGTACACGGTTGGAGACCGGTTAGTAGGGTGCCGTGCAAAAGTCATTTTGGACCCCGTTTGCACGTGCGCACGTGTAGAATGCCGCTTCCAGATCTTAGGAACGGCTGGTCCGATTGCGTTCAAATTTGGCACACCGCTAGCGACCGGTTAGAAGGGTGCTTTGCACAAGCCCGTTGGAAGTACCCTCTCGCCCTTCCGCACGTGCACGGCTCACTATCTCGCTCGCTCGTTCTTCGCCCAAAAGGCGTTTTACTGGTGATTGCAGTTGCTAAAATCAAGCCATTTTAGGCATTGACGCTTGGATTGGAGACTGTAAACGCGCCGCTAATGCGAGCCGACATACGCCGAATCGCGATTCCGGCCAAACATGGTCTCGAAAAGTAGGTCACAGTTCAAAGGTCATTTGGGTCAGGGTCATGAAATTTTCAGGGTAGGTGTAAAATTCATCAACTAGAGGGTACTGTAAGTTTTGTTGCTGTCGGCCGCTTTTTATGCGAGTTATTCGCGAAAAACCGAGGGGGGTCCGTTCGACCCCCCCCCCCTATACGGGCGAGGGTTAAGGAATCAAGACGTAACAAAAAAGGTTATGCGTGATTCTTGTTTGTCTGTCAAATGGCTATTTTAGTTTTTTTATTATTTTTTTTGGTCCATGTTTTCTAAAAAACTGACTTTTTTGGGAAATTCAATATACCAAAAATCCAAAATTTTGTGTTTATCGAAAAAACAGGAACATATATATGTATATATATATATATATATATATATATATATATATATATATATATATATATATATATATATATATATATATATATATATATATATATATATATATATATATATATATATATATATATAATATATAATATATATATTAGAGATGTGGTCTATGTGCACCCGCATAACAAATTTTAGAAGAATCAGTTCAAAAATGTGGGTGGTATTCAAACTTTTATGACGTCACGAAACACACAATTTTCAAAAAATGAAATCTATGGAACTTCTTGACCTCATACGGGAACAAAAATGGCACCATTCGATTCGACGTGAAAAACGGCATCAGATAGACACCTTTTTAGGTCTTAACAATAAACTTCAAAATTTGACCTCGCTTGACCTGACCGTGACCTGGCCTCGATCTGAAATTCATCCAGGTGTGGTCCATATCACTAATTGACTGTGCCCATTGAATTCTGTGAATAAAATAACTCATGAAACATATGTCGCATATGCCCTCTTCTATATTTCGTATTTGGTGACCTGACCTGACCTTGACCTTGACCTTTGTATGACATTGTATGCAACGAATCTTGTCTTAGTAGCCTAAGAACACGTTTTGGGCAATCAGTCTCAGTCCATTCTTCGGCAACTACGGTGCAAGGCCGATACTGTAGAAACTTGCATTTTTTACCCTTCACCTGACCTTGACCTGACCTCTGACCTACTTAAGCAAACGAAATCGGCTCTTAAGATCCGCCTTTTTGCGGGCTTTCAATTGCCGTTTTCCCCGTCTTTCTACGACCATCGGTTCGGAAGTTAGACATGGGGGGGGGGGCAGATTCTGCCCCCCCCCCCCCCAGCAGGGCGCGTATGGCTGAAAAGCCCAGCGGGGCGCGGGGCCTCGTCGTAACCCTCGTCGGACCTATTTATTGGTTTTCTACATACGCACCGGCCGAGGGGGATGGGGGGCGGGTACGACCTCCCTCGCCGTTTCGCCCCTGGTGGAGCTAGCGCGTCGCGGAAGAAACGAGCGTGTGCGCCGTTACGAGACGCAGAGATTGATACCAGATTTAAATGTCCTAGGTCGACCGGTGACCTCTGAGGTCAGGTCAAGTGCCCCAAGGTACGGTTCCATTTTTAGTGAATAACTTCGCAAAAAACGGCCGCAGAGCCGCGATTTTGGCAGCATCGTGTTCGTCTCGCCCAGGCGCGTCGTATGATATACTTTTTTGTTTGGGTTTGGTCAAATTAGGGTGTTGACCTCGGGTCACGGTCGGTCAGGTTGCGTGACGTCATAAATGACGTCACGCAAGGTCAACATTGCAAAATGGAAGCATCGAACATTGCAAGGAGTGCATGAAATCACGATTCTGTGTGCTGTATGTAGATAGTTGGAGATCGTTCCCGGCGCAAAAATAGCAGTTTGGATTTTTCCCCATTGACTTATAATGGTGAGGTCACGAAAGTGAGGGCGTTGCGAAGTTACGACATATGAAGACTGTACAGAGGTTCACTTATGACGTCATAGGTCAGTGACCTGACATCCGAAAATGCGGTTGGTGTCAAAAGATCCAGCTTGAATCAAAGGTCAGGTATGCCAAGTTTCAGCTTTGAATGATATTGAATCACCGGTGTGTTTGGAGCTATCGCGAAAAAAACCCTATGGGGGGGGGCGGCACCCGCCCCCCTCCCCTCGGCCGGCGATGCTTAAATTTGCACTTTTTCGTATACTTATATACCAAATTCCAGGGTCTTGTCATGTTAACGGGGGGGGGGGGGGGCAAAACCCCCGCAGTCACCGGTCTGCCCCCCCCCCTCCCCCAGTCAGGACAAAAATGTCGCTACTGGGGGGAGGGACAGCAAAAGCGAATAGGCAAACGAATTTTTACTGCCGGGCGTTGATGCAATAAAACAAATGCGCGAACGAAATGCTAGCACATTGATATACCGGAGTACTTGTGGCTGCTATAGGTACACAAACGTATGGCTGACGGCACCGGCAATGCATCACAATATGATGTAGCAAAACAAAAACAAACAAAAAATCCCGAGAGATATTTGAGCGTGTGTTGCCAAAGAGCGCTAGCCCAAATTTGCACCCTTTCTTACCTGGGTGTCAATACTATCAGCCGCGCAGAGCCAAACGCAGCTGATGATAAGAAGCAGACGCCCCGCGGCTGTGGCCGGTCCACCGCAGACCATGTCTGCTGGACGCTGTGCTCTCAGCTGTGTGGCACAGGGGACTGGACCCGGCAGACCCAGGGGACCACCAGACCACCGTGCGCCGTCGGCCGCGGCTGGCGGCAGACTGAGCGCCGCGCGCGCTCACCGCACGACACGCTGAGGGTGCACGCTGCATCCAGCGACCGTGTGAGCGGTGAGCGACGTGACGAGAGCTATAATACCTAGACGACGCGGACACATTCAACACTGGACAACTTGAAACAGATAGTGTCATTGGACCCACTCGGGGACGTGATGCAGCTGATGTCAGTAAATCGCGCGTTATGCCGAGTACTTGGCACAATGACCGCAGCTGGTCCGTGACCAAATGTTGTAAGTATTCACTCCACTCCAGTTTCTAATTGTCCGTCCGGGTTTCAGCAGACACCGCGAAGTGCGGAACGGGCAACGACAGTACAAACTAGCGGTTTCGTCTTGTGGCTGTTTGCGTGAAAGGTAGTGTTTTATGTGTTATAACGAGTCATTGTCTTTTAGCGGGACGTTTAGAGCAGTTGCACCTTCGCATTGTCTTTTACCTCATTATCGTTTGTTAAATTCGCGACGATGTTACGGCTTCGCATTGTTACGAGTATATCCATTTCAACCCACCAATTACTATCGAGCTACAATTTGAAGATACATTACAAGGCCTAAAGGTCACATGACCTTTAGTTCGATCTAATTGAATATGAGCAATAGGGGAAGCCGGGGTAAACCCGGGCGTGGGGGAAGCCCGGCCACACCGTTTCCGGCTAAATTATTCATAATAAAATGCTTAAGTGTTTGTCCTTTCAGCATGGCAGCTGAGGTAACGCCAGCGTAGAAGTTAACGCTAACAAAAATTGTATATTGCTATTACGAGCGAGCGAGCGCAGCGAGCGAAGCGAGTCTTTTCAATACATATAACTATTTATATACACTGTGCGTGACTGTGCATATAACGGAAAAATCTCAGTATGAGCGGCCCGGCCCGGCCCGGCCCGGCCTGTAGGTAACGCTTTTGAGAGGCTTAGGTATATCTCAGCAACCGCTGGACCGATTGACCTGCGGTCTTTTTTGCTGGGTAGCCCCTTCCCTTCTACCCCGTAATTGACTACTTTTGATACATCTCAGTGACCGTCGTGGCACGTGCCACGTGAAAAGTCAAGGGTGTTCAAGCTGTTTTGCAAAAGTAGTGATTTTCAGAGGCTCATATCTCAGCAACCGCTTGGGCGATTGACTTGCGGTAATTTTTATAGGGTATCAGCACCCCTTCTACCAAAAATAGGATACTCTCGATCGATGCATGTGGGTCACCCCCATTGCGCGTGCAAAATACAACTATAAGAGGTGTCAAATTTGTTCCCATTTTAATAACTCGGTAATTACTAGGGCTATTTCGCTGAAGCTTGGCATACAGGTAGGCACCCACCAGGCAATGCATTCCCATGTGTTGCGGTTAGGGTGCTACTGCACGTGCGCACGCGCAGGGAGCGCTTCCAGATCTCGAGAACGGCTGGGCCGATTGCGCTCAAATTTGGTACAAGGCTGGGGACCAGTTAGTAGGGTGCCGTGCAAAAGTTAGTTTGGACCCCGTTTGCACGTGCGCACGTGCAGAATGCCGCTTCCAGATCTCAGGAACGGCTGGGCCGATTGCGTTCAAATTTGGTACACCGCTAGCTACCGGTTAGAAGGGTGCTTTGCGCAAGCCGGTTGGAAGTTCCCTCTCGCCCTTCTGGCACGTGCAGGGCTCACTATCTCGCTCGCTCGTTCTTCGCCCAAAAGGCGTTTTGCTGGTAGTTATAAAGCAAAAATAAACTGAGATATGTTGCACTGTTAATGTTATACCATACAAACCTAATATTTATACGAATGCTATGAAAGGATCGTTGAAGTGTTTGTAGTGAGGGGTGACAAGGCAGGCTGGCATTTTTTCCAAACATGGCTGTTTTAAGATAAAATTAGCACATTGGGGTAACCCCAGGCAGGGGCGTCGCCGACGGGGGGGGGGGGGGTCGGGGGGGGGGGGGGTCGTGACCCCCCCACTCTTGAAAACTGGGGGTGTCGACCCCCCACTTTTTGCGATGCTGAGTATGCTTTTTAGCTTTTATGTCAGTGAAGCAGGCGTCAGCAACACCAACAAATACATCAGATTCAAAATCGCTTCAAGAGCTCCCTAAAGCCAATTAGCCAATTACCTAAAGGTCAATTAGCTGTGGGCGGGGAACACAAGCACAACAATGTTTTTAAGTAGCCCCCATCCTAGTACCTTTTTATCCCTCAAAGGATTGGACACGCCAAAACTGCCCCGAGCGTTCGTCTGATCGTTTTAAAAAAATGGTCGCAGTCGATTCGTCGGATCAGTACCTAACTACAAAACTACAAACTAGCCTCAGCCCCATGGCTACCGTCACAACTAGCTGTACAGTGCACATGTAGGGGAAAGGGAGTCAGATGGAACCGTCTCGGGCTTTCGCAAAGAAGTCGCGCAAAAAGGAGCCGATTGCAACAAAACTTCCGGTGCGCTCGAGTTAATCACCTACTTAAAATAAATCGATATCCCTGATTCAAATAAAGATGACCTTAGTTCACTTTTTCATAACGTGCTTTTAATTGATAGGGTAGTTTTTGGAGCTGATTTTGAACTTAGCGCCCATCTGAACATTTAAGAAGTAGTTGTGTTGCTTATTCATATAACATGCTAGGAAGCAATCGGTGGTGGTCATCCACTATTAGGTACTGGTCGATCTGACCTGACCTGATCTACCCCAAATGCATGGAGTCATCATCTTCGTTCAAAACTAAGATAACATTCGTAATCAGAACCTCGAAAAACCATCACAACTTACATTCGTTAAGTTCTAGCAGGTCCCGAGTTTCTCTACTTATTGGCGATGACCTGAGTCCTGAGATGACCCGAAAACTTGTAAATGGGTATCATCGGCTTTCTCTCGTCACGGGCAGCATGCTCTTTTTTCCGCAAACCTGTAGATCGATCAGGGGTCGAAAGCATGCCTCAGCGTTAGTTTAGTATACGTTATACGTTAGCGACTGGGAAACCACCAATAGAAGGGCTACAGTGAAGCAGAAAACTATTCGATAGCTCTTTTAACGCTCTTTCGCTAGCTTCGCATTAGATTTCATCTCAGGTCTATGTTTGGCCCATAAGAAGGCAAACAGCTAACTGGACAGATTCTGCCGAAACATCTGCTTTGCAATAACTTTCGATTCCGTGAATTTGTATGGTATTTACATATGTTGTCTTGTCACCAGTACCACCGTCTTGATCTCTTTGAGACGCGTCACTTAAGTTAAAATTTGACCATTCAGAATTAACGTTAAAACGACCTCAGGTCAACGTTATGTCCTGATCGAAAAAGGACCTCCTGCTGCATATGAATGGATCCGTGTTATTGAGCTGAACAGTGAACACCTTCCAGGTGCTGTCATCGCTCTACCGCGTCTTCGTCAAAAGTTGTAGAAAAAAATGCTGGTGGCCATCGATGGACATTTCCACTAATGACCTTTCGAGTCATCACTCGCCATAAGTTGCACCCTGTCCCTGGCAATGATGAGCTGATTTGTCATGGCTCCAAAGATATCCCTCGCCGGACCTATTGGTTTTCTACATACGCGCCGGCCGAGGGGGGGGGGGGGGGGGGGCGGGTACGACCCCCTCGCCGTTTCGCCCCTGGTGGAGCTAGCGCGTCGCGGAAAAAACGAGCGTGTGCGCCGTTACGAGACGCAGAGATTGGTACCCGATTTTAAGGTCCTAGGTCAACCGGTGACCTCTGAGGTCAGGTCAAGTGCCCCAAGGTACGGTTCAGGTTTTGGTGAATAACTTCGCAAAAAACGGCCGCAGAGCGCCGATTTTGGCAGCATCGTGTTCGTCCCGCTCAGGCGCGTCGAATGATATACTTTTTGTCCGGGTCAGGTCAACTTGGGGTGTTGACCTCAGGTCAAGGTCAGGTCAGCACCCCCATGTCACGAAGTTGGTCGAAAGAGGTCATGTCGCATATCATTCGATTCGGCAGGTCTTTCTGAGTCCATTGGTGGCTTTCCCGACTCGCTAGCTCAATTTGATCAAGAGTTATTGACGAAAAACTAATATGACCTTGATGACGTCAACATTGCAAAAGTGACGCATTTAACCTTGCAAGGAGTGCATCAAATCACGATTCTGTGTGCTTGAGATAGTTGGAGATCGTTCCCGGCGCCAGAATAGCAGTTTTCATTTTTCCCCATTGACTTATAATGGTGAGGTCACGAAAATGACCTGACCTCATATGACCTTTAGGAAAAATCTGAGATATACAAGTTGTGGGACTCATAATGGATACTAGATCCCGCAAGTTTCATTTCCCTGTGACATCTCCTCTGGCAGTGAGGGCGTTGCGAAGTTGCGACATCTGAAGACCGTGCAGAAGTTCACTTATGACGTCATAGGTCAGTGACCTGACCTGACCCGAAAATGCGGTTGGTGTCAAAAGATGCGGCTTGGATCAAAGGTCAGGTATGCCAAGTTTCAGCTCTCTATCGCCAGCGTGTTTGGAGCTATCGCGAAAAAAACCCTATGGGGGGGGCGGCACCCGCCTCCCCCCCTCGACCGGCGAGGGATATTTTGCGTTTCTGACGAACTTTTTCAAAGCAGGAGGCATTCGTGCTTTTTCTAATTTCTCATTATTTTCTAATGATGAGGTCACGTATTTGACCTGCCTTCAGATCATAGATGTAAATCCTCAGTTAGAATCATGAATTGCTGACACGTATAACCCCATACATTAGGTACCTATACAGTGTACCAAATTTCGAAGTTATGGGAGAAAAGCTACAAGAATGGCGAGAGGGGAAAGTTTTTATAGAGGTATACCGTATAACTGAACTTGACATGGCGACCTGACCTTAAGTGACCAGTGATAATTTTTACGCAAGTGATGTAGGTAGGTACACCTACCTAATAGGTTATACCAAATTTGGCGGCGCTGCGCGCCGATTTGTTACACACGCACACACACACACACATACGCACGCACAAAACTGGGAAGTGTGGCAAAAAAAAACACCCCTACCCATCGGGTGAAGACTAGAAACCCGACCCCCCCCCACTCAAAAATCCGTGGCGACGCCCCTGACCCCAGGCGAGTGGGCGAGCTTACCCCCAACCGAGAGCAATGCCACTAAACCACTGTTTTCCATGAAAAGATATGTACTGAGTAGGTTTCGTTTACACCTAGCCCAAAGATGAATTTAGAAAATAAACATGTTATCATAGACATCGACAAAGCCTCTTCGGCCTGTCGCTCTATCCCAGTGCCTATACCTATCAGGTATGGATGAAGGGTGATTACTTGCCTGGTTTTTACTGTAAAATATGGAAGATATCCGCTCCATTTTAACGTTTTTTTGTTACCCTCCATCAATTTATCTCAACAAGTGACTAAGTTTATGTTTGTATGCTTCAAGAACAGTCATGTCACTTGAGGTCAACTAGGGTCAAACTACGTTTTTGCAGATAACGCGACAGACAATGAAGCTAGAGCTTCAAAAATAGTGTCGTTGTGTTCTTCATCAGCCGAGTCGAATGATATGCAACATGATGCATTTAGGTAAATAAAAAAATAGTTTTAAGGAATTTTTAAATACACATTTTTTGTCAATTTTGCATCATGATTTTCATCGACCTGTGCTCTATATGTGATAGACGCTAGCTAAAATACCAGTGGGACATACTCGTAAACTCTAAGATGTCCAGAGCTAAATGCAGTACCTTAATATTTCACTTTCCGTCAATCTTTGGAAGACACAATGGTTTCATCAACTCTTTGTAAAGCGCTGGAGAGGTGGCCGGCGTTACCCCTATGCCGGGCTTACCCAAGAAAAATTATTACTTTTTTAAACCTCAAATTTCGCAACTTTATACTATTTCCACAAAACCAAGTGTTTAGGACAACACGGCCAATTAACTTATCTATGTAGCTAACAGAATATTATATATTATCCCGCGACCCACACCGCAGACAGTGTTTACCATTGCTTCACGTGCAAAGAGAGAAAATTATCGGATGTCTAACTGATTTGTTAAACGTCTAGTGACGATTAACAAACTGTTAAACGTCTAGTAGACATTTCTGCCATTTTACCGCCTCGCTATTTTCACCAGTATGTGCAGGGAAACGCAATGAAACATCATTTTATTTTTATTTTTCAGTTGTATTTGGGACTTGATCTTCAATGAGCTGTCAAGTTCAGACCGATCACATTGTTTGGACCGTATTTCAAAGCTTCATCTGTCTCTGCTTCTCTTTGTCTCTTGCTCTGCTGAAAAATGTGGTATATTTTATATAAAATGTGTTTTTTACCTTTAAGCTCCCAAAAGATATCGGCGGTACGGGATAAGATTATTAAACCGCTCGTAGGTAGAAAAATATTTTAAACGTCTCGCCTATCGGCTCGACGTTTAAAAGATTTGTTCTACCTACGAGCGGTTTAATAATTTTATCCCGTACCGCCGATATCTTTCGGGCGCTTAAATGTAAAAATACATCTTATATAAAAATACGACATATTTCAGCAGAGCCAGAGACAAGGAGAAGCAGAGACAGATTGTTAATCGTCACTAACGTTTAACAAATCAGTTAAACGACACCTGGTAATTCTCTCTCTTTGCACGTGAAGCAATTGTAAACACTGCCTTCGGTGCGGGATAACAACATTTTATCCCGCACCGAAGACAGTGTTTACAATTGCTTCACGTGCAAAGAGAGAAAATTAACAGATGTCGTTTAACTGATTTGTTAAACGTCTAGTGACGATTAACAGATTGTTAAACGTCTAGTAGACATTTCTTCCATTTGACTGTTTCGTTATTTTCACATGTGCAGGGAAACGCAATGAAACATCATTTTCTTTTTCTTTTTTATTTGTATTTGCGACTTGAGCTTCAATGAACCTGTCAATTCCAGACCGTTCACATTGTCGGGATCGTTTTTCAAAGCTTTATCTGTCTCTGCTTCTCTTTGTCTCTGGCTCTGCTGAAATGTGTCGTATTTTTAAAGAAAATGTACCTATATTTTACCTTTAGGCGCCTGAAAGGAATCAGCGGTACGGGATAAAATTATTAAACCGCTCGTAGGTAGAAAAATCATTTAAACGTCTCGCCTATCGGCTCGACGTTTAAAAGATCTGTTCTACCTACTCGCGGTTTAATATATATTATACATCACGCAAGGTATGCCATAAAAATGAAAAAGAGCTTACTATGCCGGACTTCCCCCGGCTTCCCCTATTATGGCAAATGACGGAGGCTATAGCGAGTCATGTTTTTAATGTTAAGTTATGCATTTGAAAGATATATATCTATTCTCGTATTGCCGGAGACTGGATAAGTGAATAAATTTATAATGGATAAAAATATTGCAGTATAAATCCCCCCCAAATAAGGGCTTCGATAATACACTACCTCGGGTTGTGCAAAGGTCTCCAGCCCAACGCACCGACCTAGCGAGGAATCAGTATTGTCCCCACCTCCGTGGTCTTTATCAAGTAGGGGCCTGCCTTTTCAGTACTCAACCCGTCTTTAAATTCTTATTTTCTCGTAGGGGAGAGTGCCCAATCTGCGCCCGGTCTCCTAATTGCGCCCTCGTCATTTTCTGTGAAGCGGAAAAGGTCGATTGGTGTTTAGAAAACAATTTATTAATAACAATCATCAAAACAATATTTTTCGACCTACCGCTACCAGCGTAAGGTTGTAAGCCGCCTGGAGTGTTTTTGTAAAATGTAGTGTTTTCTTATCCTGAGCCTGCTTAATTATTGAACTGTTACTGCTGTTCGTGAGGAAGGGTTGTTAAAAAGTGATTTTAGTAGTATTATGGTATACGTGCCGGGTATGGAGAGACAAAAAACAAGACGGTACATGCCTATTGTGCAGCATTATCAATATTTTCCTGCCATATGACACATTTCGAATTGCGCCCACACAAAATGCGCCATGGCATGGGCGCATTTAGGGCTATGTCAAGACATCGAGGCTTTCAATGTTATCGTATAATGTTATAAAAAGTGGTCTTTCAATAATTGTTGTTAGAAGCCGGAGTTTGACCCCAGAAGGTCTGAGGGGCCCGTAATAACCAATAAAGACATTCAGGGGAACATTATCGCCCTTGCCAGTAAAAGGGCTAACTTTGCATGGTTCTTTGCATTATCTCAATTAGCGCAATTAGGGCATGCTGTGCCTAAATGCGCCTTTTGCAGGGGTCAGGAAAACCGTAATTTGTTCCAATAAAATGTACTTTAATTATAAGAGTGGAGGTAGATTTAATTAGAAAAATGTTTTGAATATGTTTCAACGCTAACTTGAGAGACATTGTAACAAATAGTAAGAAAATTAACCTCACTCTCATTCTATCTAAAAGTAAATTCCGGATTCGAAATAAAACAAACTTTTTGAGAAGCTGATGAGAGCTGATGATGGCGCAATGCCGAAAGCTTCTAAAAAAGTTTGTTTTATTTCGAATCCGGAAGTTACTTTTAGATAGAATGAGAGTGAGGTTAATTTTCTTACTATTAGCAAAATGTTCATCGATCGCAGAGACCGCATTCACCAGACCCATTGCTCAAGCACAGGGCGCATACCTAATGGTAACTCTCCCCTACTTTTATACCTATCCGCCAAATTTTTGCGCACTGCAGAGGCCACATTCATACCTATTACATCGGTACGGTACCTCCTGACCGTCCTGACTCCTGACTATCCGGCATGTCCGGTATTGAACGTCCGGGATTTTCTTGACTGAATCTGCGTGACCCCAGTGTAGCCGATCCTGTGTATTTCTTATCAGCTGAACTTCACCTGCGTACCGATTTTATGCAAAACCCGCAAACTCGCAGATAACGCACGTAATTTCCTGGAAGATCACGCATAGTGTAGCTCGGCCTTAACGATTTATTCGCCCATCCACACAGCAGGTCGATATGTCAGCTCAGCGGACCATTGCCCCGGGGGATGACCTACTATGGCTTCCGCCCGGGGCGACTGACTCGAAGAGCTGAGAAGTGGGGGCCTTACTAACAACTGGATAAAATCAGCTGGCTGGTCAGCTGGCGACGTACGATAGCTATGGCGTTTATTGATATAAATACGGTAGTAGATGGATATGAACACGTAAAATCACATTAATAAAAAATTAATAGATAGATATTCAGTCGTTAATATCTAGCTTTGATATATAAAAAGCTCTGCTAGCGCCACCATACGGCCCCAGCTGGCAAATAATTCAGAAAATAGTACGACCCAGCGGGGTCAGTGATTGAACCGGTGCCGAGCGGCGCGGGGCCGCGGCACAGGCGCGCCATGTGTCGACCTGTGACCGCTGGAAGAGGCACGCTAGTGACTGTGACAGCCGTGTGGTGAAGATCCACTGCTGAGAAGTGAATATCAAAGAAGTTCAATCACAAACATTTTACCCGCTATTAACGTGTGGTGCATTGAATCAGCATACCTATATCAGCAGATTATATTGGCCGGAAATAGCGGTCTCGTGCAGTAATGCGGCTGCCGCGTCTGCGAGCTGTGCCCATAGCCAAATTTCAGAGTTTTCTATGGGCGCATTCTTTTGAGACGATCTTCATTGTAAGATATGGTCCTAAAATTGTCATTTTCATTGCAAGATGACATGCAAACTACTCTCATGAATCAATGTAGCCGTAAGTAGGTAAATATGACGTGCGCCTTTCTCATGCAGGTAATAGGTATCTAACCATAGCGGAGACGAAGCTTCCTAGTTCCTTCTATGGTCATAGAAGTCCGATTTCCTCACCATCGTGTTTGTCATGCTTGAGCGCGTCGAACGGTTATCTACTAGCGGCGAAGTAATGTGACAGACCTGACCTCCTCAGGTGACCCTTAGGAAGCTCCCGAGATAGGTATGCAAGTTGTGAGCGCTCTGGAGGTTAGGTACTATCTCCTGTAAGTTCAATCTCCCTGAAAAATTCCCTGGAACTGCGGACTTGCAAAGTTGCGACATTTTATGACTGCGCAGACTGCAGAATCGATGACCTGACCTGACCTGAGCATATGATTGGTGTCACAAAAATTTAACGCTCGCCAGCCGAGGGGGTGGTTGCCGCCCCCATATTTTGTCTTTCCTTTTTTGGCCGCTAGCTCAGAACGCGCCGGAGATATAAAGCTGAAATTTGGTATACCCTAGGTTTGATAGCAAGCCGGATCTTTTGACATCAGCCGCATTTTCAGGTCAGGTCAGGTCACTGACTTATGACGTCATAAGCTAGCCTCTGCACGGTCCTGAAATTCCCTCGGTGCCAAAGGAGCGCTCACCGGAAGATGAAACTCGCATTCCCTTCTCCTAGTGTCCACCAGAGGTCTCACAGCTCGTATATCTCGGATTTTTCCTAAATGTCACATGAGGCGGACTGTTCAGGCACGTGACCTCACCATTCAGTCAATGTAGGAAATATGGAAACATGGGTGGAGAATGTTTGAAAAAGTTACCCCGGCCGGCGACCGATAGTCGGAAAGACGACTAAGCTCACGTTGTTGTCAACGATCATCATAAACAAACCCCTATTCTGACCCATGGAAATGGAATAATGGACGTTGTGTTTGTTCAATGGTGAGCGTTGTATCCGACATTGTATCATTCATAACATTGTTGGCGATGATTGAAAAGGCGATTTTCTTTTAAGTGATTTTTTACTTAAAGGGACCCTCCCACCTTTAAAAAGTTTATGAATTGGCATGAAAGTGATGTTGCTCGTTTCAGAAAGAGCGAAAACGAATATATACCAAATTTCACCGAAAAATATTCACCGGTTTTTAAGATATTAGACTTTTACTTTTGTTTACTTTTTTGGGATCTCCGCTGTTTCTAGCGACTTTATTTCAGAAGTGCGGCGTTTGCGGCAGATGTTGCGCGCAAATAGCATATACCACCGCGTGCTACAAAACGTTTTAGTCAAACATTTAAAAATCGTTAGATATTTGCGCTGACGTCACACATTCAGATGGGTATTCCTAACCATTAGCCCCTCTGAATCAAAATGCTGCAATTTTGAAATTCAATATTTCCGATTTAAGGCATTTCTCGATGTTGTGAGTGCCGAAACCGGTAATTGTGAGCCAGGGACCCCATTTTGGCTATCTCAACTCAAATCTAATGTTAAGGTGGGAGGGTCCCTTTAAACTTATGCAATTTCACAACATATCCAAACCATACCTATCATGAGTCATTATGAGTACCTAAATGTTGCGTTTTCAGCTTTTTATTGTGTCTCAAAATAACTACAAAAAGATGACAGCTCACCTCGTAGGAGCTTTACAGAGAAAATTGAACGTTCGAACCAAAGCACTAAAATGGGTCACTGACATCCAGTGACACAGTCTTTTTCAATGTTGGGTGGCTCAACCTCTTATAAGACAAACAGGGAGTCTATCCAGGGATATCGACCGGTCCCGGTCTCGTAGCTCAATCGATTGAGCGTTGGACTCCGCGTGGCGAGAGCACGCGTTCCGGTTACAACAGTCCGAGCTCGAAGCGTGACGGACGCTCGGTGTATGAGCATCCTGACGGCTACGCCCTGACGGTATGGTTGCGGTTTGTGGCAGGCCAGTCGAAGGCAGTGAAGTCAAGCAGTGGTTCTAAAAAAGTGCGCCGAAGGCGCGCCAAATTTTCGAAACTGAACACGATTTGTGAGCAATCTTGGCATTGCCAACCACACGCGGGTCCTAGGGCTCAACGCCACCGCATGGTAAGTTGAGTACCTAAATAGTGTAAATACCTTCCTGAGTTGCAGTATTACGCCCATGGCAGTCAACGTCCGAAAAACGACAGTTTTCTTTTCTCGTATGGCGACAGCTTTTAGGATTTACAAGAGTGGAAAAGTTACCCCGGCCGCGCCGGGGTAGGCTGAAAGTTACCCCGGCCACGGCCGGGGTGGCCGGGGCAGGTTCTCCACCCATGTATGGAAACTGTTATTTTGGCGCCAGGAACAGTAGCGGCGGAACACCTTCAATTAAGGGGGGGGGGGGCACTGCCGACTTTTGGTCCCATTCTTTCCATGCAACGCCCATTGGGTTAATGTTAAAATGTCAAAATCAAAGGGGGGCACGGTGCCCCGGTGCCCTCCCCGTTCCGCCGCCTATGGGCCGCATGGCAAGGAATGATCTAAAACCATCTCTGGACTCAAAATCATGATGCACTCCTTGCAAGGTCCGATGCTTCGCTTTTGCATTGCTCACCCTGTGTGACGTCATTTATGACGTCACTAAGGTCATATTAGTTTTTGTCAATACCTAACTCCCGATCAAAGCGAGCTAGCGAGTCGGGAAAGCCACCAATGGACTTAGGAAGACCTGCCGAATCGAATAATATGCGATATGACCTCCTTTGACCAGCTTTGTGACCTGAGGGGATCTGATCTGACCTTGACCCGAGGTCAACGCTTAACCCGCGCACCGACGGGGGTCCGCGCGAACTTAGAACCGACGAGGGGGGGGGGCGGTTGACCGCTCCCCCCCGAGATCTCGAGAACGAAGCAAGATACCGACAAGGGGTAAAAGGCATGGGGTACCTACGCGCGAGCAAGGTCTACAATTTTTACTTAAATCATTTTCAGGTCTAGTCAAAGATGACGTTAGACGGGTAAAAAAAGTCAAAATGGCGGCGCTAGAAAAAAGCAAGTTTTTTTTTTCTTGAATAACTTTAGAAGTAGCCAAGCTAGGAACAACCTAATGACACCATCGTGATCCTCTCGTCAATAAAAATACATGTGTTGATCTCGAAAGGTCAAAACTCAAAGGTAACCATTGCGTTCTCGTGAGTCGGGGGTGGGGGACAAAAGTCGAAGTTTGAGAGACACGAGGACGAGACTCTGTAAAATGGGTGCTTTGTATCTTCAACGGGATATGGACGAAGTGTAGTGGATGAGGATGGTCCGTGGGGTATCCGCATGGCCCAAAGAGGGTATCCGCCAGTAGCGGCGGAACACCTTTAATTCAGGGGGGGGGGGACACTGCCGACTTTTGGTCCCATTCTTTCCATGAAACGCCCATAGGGCTAATGTTAAAATGCCAAAATCAAAGGGGGGCACGGTTGAAGGTGCCCCGTTGCCCTCCTCGATCCGCCGCCTATGGTATCCGCATTCCGCATGGGCGTAGGAACGGCTGGAACATTGTGGGTGCATGGGTGCAGAAATCCAGCCATGGCCGGTGAAGCGGGGGAGGGGGCGACACCCGAGCGAAGGCTCGTTACGAGCTTTGAGGGTGTACCATGTCGAAAAGGTACCAACCGATAAGTGCATTTGGAAGCATTGACCCTCGCATGTGTAGGGGGGTTTTAGGGCCTTGGGGGGGTCGGATGAACCCCCCCCCCCATGGTTGTTCGCAAATAACTCGCGCAAAAAGCGGCCGATCGCGACGAAACTTTTAGTACCCTCGAGTTGATCAGTTTTACACCTACTCTAAAAATTTCATGACCCTGACCCAAAAGACCTTTGACCTGTGACCTGATTCTCGAGACCATGTTCGGCCGGAATCGCGATTTGGCGTATGTCATTGTCAGCTCACATTGACATTATCCGCGCGTTTCCAGTCTTTTTGTGATTGTAGACGTCCAAACATGTGAAATGATGTTCTTCCCATGCATCACGGTGGGTGTGAAGATAACCTGAAGGTCAGGTCAGGTCATTGACCTTTGATGACCTCGGTTCACTTTTTCGAGTTTTACATGTTTCTAGGGTAGTTCCCAGCCAGCAATTTTGCTCCGGGCCCAAGCAGGCTCAAGTGCGGATTGCCCGAGATTTTTAGTCGGGCTAAAGTCGGCTAGGGCTTGGGCTAAAGTCGGCGTATGACACAAAAACGCCGACTAAAGCCCATGCTCTGCCGGAGGTATGCCCGCTCTGCGAGCTCCGGACAGCCGTAGTTTAGCCCTAGTTGAGCGACGATTGGCGTTAGCCCGATTTAAGCCCGAGCAGTGAATCCATTTATATAATGGAGATTACTCTGGGCCCGAGCAGGCTGAACTCCGGCAAGCCCACTCTGTGTGCCCTGTCTATCCCGACTTAAGCCATAGAAGTGAATGGGGTTTATACATTGCAAACTGCTGTGGCTTTGCTCGGGTTCGGCTCGAGTGACGGCTCCTATTTTCTCAAGTCTCGACTTGGCTTCATCTTGCTTTTGCTTCACACTGGATCAAGTAGCAAGGAGCAGCCAATGCACTTTCAGCAGGTTGTGCGGTTTCAATGCATATTTAAAATTGTTACGGTCACTCATATGCTCTGTTAACCGGTCATCGAGCATTGCGAATGGAAAGTAGTGGTTGACTTTGATTGAATGTATATTTCAAACGACTACAGACACTCAAATGAAACACAAATACCTAGATGAAACAGTGGACTGCAAACTGCAGCAATAATATGGCATGAGTCATGAAAAAGCGCCATCAAAACTATAAAACAATCAAAGGCCCGCTAGCCTCCCTCCCCGTTCATAATACTTGGTTGAACACTCAACCGAAAGCATAAAGGAAGGACAGCAAGTAATCGCTCATAAGACATAAAGCAATTAGCAAACAATCGTTTATAAGGAACTTCACTCTGGTGAATGGGAGCTTTGGAGGCGTCTGGCTCCTCCACACACTGGCTCCTCCACACACATACATCTGCAGTAGGTGGTCGGCCAGCTTTCGGCGCAGTTTCCGTCCGTATATGTAGGTATACCTACTTAATTATAAGCAGGCAGTTTCCTCTACCACTTGGCGAGGTCGACTGCGGCGTCCGCCCGGTCCTGGTTTGTATAACTATTCCATTTTTTGGAACCATTTGCTCTAATGGTACGTACCTGAAAAAGAGATTAATTGGTTTAATTTACATTGCATGTTTGCTTGAAAAATAACTTATTGTTGCATTAATACTGTAAAAGCACTTCTCATTGATCCGTATAAAATGATCATTCGATTTTCAACGCGGACAGAGAATGAGCGTGCTCGGTGATAAGTAGATAAATATTTGTGTTTTGTATTTCATTTTCCTGGTTCAGAAGTGCTGGTATTTTTCACAAAGATATAAAAACACGGAATGCTTTTCTGAGCGAGGGTATAAGTCGCCAGGCTGAACAGCTATTCAGCTTCATGTTTGATGGCGTGAAACTCAGTCAAAATCATGACGTTTACATAGGGGAGAGCGGGGAGAGTTGTATCATGTCCAAGTTGTATCAGGGCGAATTGTGCCAAACTTATCCAATGGATGGCGCTCGCGACACGACCAGCCGACGAGGTTTTCCGGGCGCCATCTTTCCCTGTTCTGTCTTGTGGCTGAGTGGACGCGTCTCGAGGTGAGAGCCGATTTTATGTTTTTTTTAATGTCATTCTAAAAAAATAAGCTGCAAGAAAATGTGTGTTTTGGGCATTTAGATGTGCACGAATTTGAAAGATCTCCGTAGCGGTGGTGAGGGTAGGTTCTAAGGCTGCGTGAGTGAAAACGGATTTCTCCAGCTGTCCGCTGTTTTTTTTAGCACGAGGATGTTTTCCAAGATGGCGGCTAGGTACATGTTGTATCAGAGCCGGGTGGGGTATGTTGTAACATGTATGTATGTATGTGTGTATGTATGTATGGGTATGTTGCTTTTGATCGCGAAAGCTAAGCCCTGGCTCGCGTTTGTAGGTAGCTAGTCAATGCTCGTTTCATTTCGGCACAATGTGTTGGCTTTTTTGCTCTTAACGGGCCACTTTTGCGCCTAGTCTGTTGATGTTTCGTTCGGATTGCATTTACCTAAGTTTGGTCTAATAAAGTGAAGCCTTTGAGCATACCTATACATTGTATTAACCCCATTTAATGTTGCTGTTATGTTCAAAACCAGTAGCAAGCACACTCCCTGAAACGTGAAATAGTGATACAAATTACCCCACCATGTGATAGGGGAGATCCGTGTAAGACGCCCAGGGTCGGTAAGAGGCCCCATCGCTTTTTTTACCAAACCAATAATGTTATTTATTTTTTGATGTTCTTGTAAAGCAGAAGCCCTCTTGAAACAACAACTCACGAAACCTGAGGTATCAGGTGCGTCGCAGCGACTTTTGGTAAGCCTGTTTCTGTTTTTGCCCCTTTACTTGCTAGATATATGCATCTTTATCACCCTTATATATCTGAAAAAACAATGGCTATCAAATGCAATCTTATCTCATCGAAATTGTCACATGTTAGCTTCAGAATAGACCATGTTCTGGTGCGCTGCAAATGTCTCATAAACCATAAATATTGTGACGTTAAAACACTGCATTTTTTTAAGAGGCCCTCCCTTCGAGGATTATAAAACGCCCCCCGATAAAAAACGCCCCCGATGCTAAAACGCCTGCACCTGCGGCAGGCGTGGCATTCTTTTTTCAAGGAGTTTTTTTTTGTTTCTTTTTTTTTCTGTTTCTTTTTCTAGAGGTAATAGGTACAATTTTCGTTGGTCATCAGCGTTTGGTTGTGCTAGTTTTCGCATTGTTCGAGCGCTTTGGAAGTGTTATTGGTTTCGATAACACCGTATTTGCTTAGCTTTTCGAAATAAAAGGCCTTGCAGCTGTGTTCGCAAAACGTCTTTTACAAGTCGACTTGCCTTGTTAAACGCCCGAGGGGGGGGGGGCGTCTTACCATACCCATAGTGTAAGAGGCCCTTTTGCAACTTTTTCCAAAATGTTAAAGTTTACGGTTTGTGTACCCCCTAGATTCATTTTGAATGCAAATATGTATGGGAAAATGATGCATGCTCACAGCGCATGCACACGTTAGCTCTTAAATATTATCAGTTGTCTAAAAATAGCAACTGAGCTTAAGGGGGGGCCTCCTGCACCACTCTCCCCTACAACTCACCCAAGCCATGGGGCAAGTTGTATCAAAAACATTGGTCTATTCGGCAGACCGTAGAAGAAAAACTGGTAGAGGTAGCGGAAAAGTTACTTTGCACAAAAAAGCAGAAGAATCAAGGAAGGGGATAGTATGGAAATAATGAGTTTATCACGGATAGTTACGAGGTTATGGGTCTCGGAGTAAAAACTGATACAACCCACCCCACTCTCCCCTACGATCAAGCGCACCATTCAATACACTTACCTACCGTAAAACTCCATGCCAGTCCACTTGATAAGAGCAGTGAGCACTATCCCTTCTTCGCGCTGTCACACGCAACCAAACATCAACCACCAAATGCCCCAACACCGGTGTGTCGTTTCGTCGCACAGCGCACAGACTGTCACAAACGCTGCGCATGATTGGCGCAGAACTGCGCATGCGCGAACAGCCGAACAAGTATGGCTAAGCTCCGGCTGTACCTACTCCAGTTAGCCGAAGGACACAGCCAGCTTGATAAGCCCGCGCTCCGCCCAAGTTAAGCCTGTTTTGGATGCGCGGGCAGATGTCGGGCTGAGCTACTGCTATCCGCACGTGGGCATAGCTGCGGCATGCCCCAGCTCAGCCCTAGTAAAAAATGCATTGGTTTTGATCAAAGTGGGCAAACCCAAGCTAAGCCCAAGCTGCCCGACGTTTGCCACAGTTCAGCCCAAGCGAATTGCTGGCTGGGATATAGGGCTGATTTCGAATTTAGCATCCATTTGAACGTTTACGAAGTAGTTTTAGTGCTTTCGTGACATGCTACGACGCCGTCAGTGGTAGTTGACACCTACTATGGATAGCCGGTAGGACGCCTAATGGTTGACCTGACCTGACCTGACCCGATCTGGCCTAAATGCATGAAGAAATCATCTGTGATCAAAACTAACATCAGATATTTGTGATCAGCACCCCGAAAAACCCGATAACAGCTTCACTTTACGCAGTTCTAGCAGGTCCCGATTTTCCCGACTTTTGGAATATTGACCTGACCTGGAAGGTCAATCAATGAAGTAGGACCTTAAAATTGGGTATCATCGGCTTCCTCTCGTCACGGGCAACACCCCCGTTTTTTCCGCGAAGCTCTAGCTCGATCAGGGGCCGAACGCCAGGGGGTCCGACCGACCCCCTCCCCCTACAGATTAGAAGCTGGAAAGCGCTGCACACATTCGAGGGCCAGGCACGTAGCTAGGATTTGGCCAAGGGAGGGGCGGAGGAATCCCGGGGGCCTCCTTTCTATAGAGGGCCTCCTCCCTAAAGGGGCCTCCTTTCTACAGAGGGTCTCATGCCTACATAATTACATATACAACATAATGCAGACTTTTGTTCAGCTTTCATATGGCCAGCGCACTGGTATGTTTCTTTATTCTTACCGCTGTCGCGGTAAGAAACATACGCATATCACAAGTCTCCCAGTGGCATGGTAACTGGCAAAAAAAAAAAAAAAACTCGGGCGCCGGCGGCGGCGGCGGTGGCGGCCGGACCGCAGCAGGAGGGGGAGGATCTGCGAGGAATGGATGGATACTGGATGACGGTCAGAGTAACACTTGGTGTATTATCATATATCGTTCAAGCGCTTAACCGTATTCCGGGCGGGCTCTGAAAGGCTCTGAATTGGGCGGGGGCCTTTTTGGCCCCCGTCAGAACTCGAAAAGCACGAATCGTAGCGACAAACGGCAACGGCGTTTGATAGTTCGTTGAACGACTTACAACTTTTGTAAACAACTTTTTTGGGTCAGGTCAATATTGAGGTCGCCAGAGGTCATAACAAATAACATGGTTTATAACGACCTACATAGATAGGTCAACTTCAAAATCTGACCTAGGAAGGTCACGCTGGGTACCAATCGGCGCGTCATGACCAGGCGAACGGTTTGGTACACTAACAACTATCTAGCCCCATCATGTCGTGATTTATTGGCTAAAAACTGTTGATGACCTCACCTCACCTCAGATGATCCTTCCCGGTGCCCCTGTCAGTACATGCCACCTGGGTGCTTACAGATCAGATAATCTGACCTGACGTACCTAATTCAGAAAGAATTGGGTGGTTTTGACTCGTTTTCTCGAAGCAGGACACAGTTCATTATATTTTCCAATAGGCTTGTCACGATTCTGACCTGACTGACGTCTGCAAGATTGAAACTATACGGTTATCAATTTTTTATGTGTGAATGATGCCACGTTTACTTGCTGTAAGTAAAACATGGTTTCGTTAGTAAATTTTCCTATGGTCCAGGTGGTTTGCTTCATTTACGCCGTAGATGAAACAAACAATCGATGGATAGGTATTATATTAATTTCCCGGTCAAATAAATTATTATGAGTTGTGCGAAGCATGGCTATGGCAATAGGTATCACCACGGTCTGATAAATGGTTTGGGTAATTGCATCCATCGTAAAAATACCAACACAGCCACAGAGGGCTTCCTCTCTACAGATTGCCTCTTATCTACAGAGGGCCTCCTCTCTGCTGAGGGTGTCTTTCTCTCCAGAGGGCCTCCTTTACAGAGGGCATCCTCTCTACAGAGGGCATCCTCTCTACAGAGGGCATCCTCTCTACAGAGGGCATCCTCTCTACAGAGGGCCTCGGCTCCTCTCTAGTCTCTACAGGGACCTCCTCTCTACAGAGGGCTTCCTATCTATGTAGGGCCTCCTCTCTTCAGAGTCTCGTCTCTACACAGGACCTCCTCTATACCGAGGACCTCATCTCTGCAAAGGGCCTCCTCTCTTCAGAGGGCCTTCAATCTACTGAGGGCCTCCTACCTACAGAGGACCTCCTTTCTACTGAGGGAGTCCTCCTCTACAGAGGGCCTCCTCTCTTCAGACGATCTCCTCTCTACAGAGGGCCTCCTCTCTACAGAGGACCTCCTTTTTACAGAGTGCCTCTATTTTACAGAGGGCCTCTTTTTTACAGAGGGCCTCCTTTTTGCAGAGGGCCTCCTCTCTACAAGGGGTCTCCTCTCTAAGGGGGCCTCCTCTCTACACAGGGCCTCCTACCCACAGAGGGCCTCCTCTCTACTGAGGAGCCAGAGGGGCCTTAGCGGTCAGACACAGACACTAGTGGTTATTCACAGGAGATGAGAAGGGCCCTAGCTGTCACTTGTCAGGCTGGTCAGAGGGCCCTGATTGTTCTGACGTCATTTTTTAGATTCCCGGGTGAATTTCGTTCGCCTCCGACGTGATTTTGGCCAACGTGGGCCGAAGGCCCACGTTGAATTCAGGCCGAAAGGATTCAGGCCAACGTGGGCCTTCGGCCCACGTTGGCCTGAATCCTTTCGGGGGGCCTCCTGAAAACCCCAAGGGAGGGGCGGGCGCCCCCTCCGCCCCCCCCTTGGCTACGTCCCTGTCGAGGGCTAATATTGTCAATATTGACTACCGCAAAAAGCAAAAGCGGCCAACTTAGCCATTTTCGAAGATATCGGGCTAAAATTTTTGAGTGGGTCATCGGTTCGGTATGTGTTCAATCACATGCTCCATTTTCCTTTTTTCAGCACAAATGTAAGTTTTGAAGACCATCACTGATCACAGTAGCAAATGCTTCGAAAGATGGATAGTAGGCAACATATCCTGAATTTGCCGTGCTGCATGGGAAGTAGTGTTTATGAAAAAGGGGTTTTTGGTTCAGATTATTGTGGGTGCAGAATACATTGTCTGCACCCACTGGATAAATATTGTGGGTGCAGCTGCACCCTTGCACCCATGGTTCCTACGCTTATGGCATTCCGCATGCACGTATTCCGCGATCCTGCATTAGTTCAAGAAAGGAAACTATAGAAGCGGCAAAAAAAATCACGATATGGAAGCAGCTTAATCAGTTGCTGCTACCAAATTAAATAACATAAAACACGCACGAGAGACGAATAATGGAGCGCCGATTTCCAGTGGCAAACACACAAGTAAAGCCGAAGCAAGCATAAGTGCTCGAAACTTGAAATTGCAAAAATCGGCTTGAGAAACGCGCTGATTAAAATAATCTTACATTTTATTGTCTCTGACTGAGCGAGAAATCATGTAATATTAAGGAAACGGTGAAGGTCATCCGAACTCAGCGATTTTGCGCACACGGCCTCAGCTTCTCACTTCAACTTGAGATTGAGATCAGATTTTGTTAAAATTTGATCTGTCAGTTTGCAAGGTGATGATGTTGATATGATAATGTATAATATGATATCAATGTAGTAGGAGATTTGACTTCCGCAGCATCCAAGTTCAAATAGGCAATATTCTATTGTAATTATTTTGTTTAGGTTATTGTATTATTGTTATGAATAGTGCTTTAAATTCAGACTGGTAAAAAATCCATACACTATGCTGGACACCCTGTTAACTCTCATGCATCAAAATTTATTGAAGCGATTTGGAGCAAAATTTTGGCACATCGTGCCAAAAGTTGAAGTTGAAGCTTCCTTGTGGAAAATTCAGCTTAACCCTATTCCTGGCGGGCTCCGCCGGGACAAGAAACTGGCGGGGGGGGGGCCGATTCGGCCCCCCCCTGAGATCTCGAGAACGAAGCAAGATAGCGACAAGCGGTAAACGGCATCGGATACGCACGGCCAAGATCTACAATTTTTACTAAGGTCATTTTCAGGTCAGGTCAAAGATGACGTCACAGGGGTCGAAAAAGTCAAAATGGCGGCACTAGATATGGAGAGAGTTTTTCTCGAATAACTTTCGAATTAGTCAAGATAGGAACAAACTAAGGGCATCATCGTGATCCTCTCGTCAATCCGCATCGAATGATATATATGTTGACCTCGAAAGGTCAAGGTCAAAGGTTGACCTCAGGTCACGTGACCTCGAGGTCATCATGTATATCATTCGATGCGTCTTGACGAGCTGAACACAATGAGACCATCCACGAGTCTGTATCTTGTTCCTGTACGGAGTTATTGGCCAAAAACCTTTGGTGACCTTTGATGACGTCACATGACCTCACAGCTGCCCAACAGCAAAACAGACCTCAAGGTAGTGAAGTTTGATCGTATATGAAGTCATGTATGGTATATGGGGCCATTCCGACCCGTTTTAGTGGTAAAAACAGGGAGTTGATTTTTCCCCCATTGACTTATAATGGGGAGGTCGCGAAATTGACCTGACCTTAGGTCACCGATATCAAAATTCCGAGATATACAAATTGCACATACTGGTACCCTAACTAAACCCTGAAGAGAAGAAATTGATCGGTCAAAAACTCTAGCTCTGGCGTGATTGCAAACTTTTCTGAGGTAGCGTCACCAAACCGCCTCTGGTGACCTGACCTGAGGTCAGATCAACTCAAAATTTTCAGACATGTTGCGTAGAAGCCTTTTAGGAAAAGTCAGAAAATTTGAGCTTCCTAGCTCAACGCGTTTGGGAGATATAACCAAAAAACCTCAGGGGGGGGGCTCCTGAGGCCCCCCCCGCCAGGAATAGGGTTAAACCGTTTCGTTTGTAAAATTCAAGCATTAATTATTTCTCTGAGAATCTTTTCACATATTCCCTGCCATCAGATTCAGTGCTAGGCTTTCTTTCTTGGTTTCCTTCCATTCTGCCTCCTAAGTCCTACCTAAGTCCTAGCTGACTGATGTTTACAATGGATTAGCAGGCACTGATTCTGTTCTGAATGTCTGGATACTGGATATAGGTGCACATTGTCAAGAAGGCTTATTTAAGAGAGATATATAGATTCAGTGCTTCACTCAATCTGGGTTTGCACAGTTCAGTAGAGGTCAAGAAAGAAAAAAAAGCGGGACAATTGGATGTCTGGATGGATGGATGGATGGATAAATGGATGGTCTAAGCTCATCTTACAGCCATTTCTGCCTTTTCAGACCAGGTGGTTTGTGGGAGCTAGCATCTACCCTTCTCTGCCATGCCTCTGCTGGAGCTGCCCATACCTCTGCTGCGGCGCCTGGCTGGTCTCTGCTCCCCTGCCTCCCGGTGTGTTGTGCTCTCTCTGACTCATCAACGGCCCACCATGGCACCCCTCCACCTGCCTTCGGACGACGCGGACGACTCGCGCGGCGCCGGCGACCGCGCCGGCCGGCCCGAGACCGCCTATGCAGAGCCGACGCGCTCGCGGCGCAAGTTTGTGGAGCGTTTCCTGCGCCGGGAGCTGGGCCTGAGCTGGTCGTGCGCCGAGCGGGAGGCGGCCCGGTGGCGGCTGCCCACGGACGCCGGCCTGCCGCTGCTGGCCGACAACCTGGCCTTCCTCACAGAGCGCGGCGTGCAGCTGCGCCACCTGCAGCAGGACGTGGACGTGCTGGCCGTACCGCACGGTGAGTCGGACGGCGCAGCCGCGGAGCTGGAGAGACGGTGGGTGGGGTCGAAGGGAGGAGGTCCGGACTCCGGACTATAGTAGACGGACAGGGGATGTTTTGTTCAGACTGTCCCTGCCACTGTGTTTCGATGTGTCGATCTGCTCTAACCCCCGTTGGTCTGTCTGATACACTCAGGTGACCTGCTGCGGGTGCACGGCCTGGTGAGCGGCCTGCCATGCGCCGAGTTCTGTCACTACTACCCGCTGAGCCGTGCGCGGCCTGACCTGGTGGAGCCGCTGTTCCGGCGCCTGCCGACGCCGTACTCCAACCTGGTGCACCAGCTGGCCGACACACTACAGGTGCGCCGAGAATCGGGGAGGTAGTGCAGCCAGGGGAAAATCGGAGAGACATTGCAGGTGCGGGGAGAAACGGGGATGTGCTGCAGGTTGCAGGGAGAAACGGGGAGATGTGTATTGCGGATACGGGGCGAAACGGCGAGAATCGAAATGGTGCAGCTGGAAAGGGAACTGGACAGACACTGCAGCTAGGAGGTGGGCGGGGACACTGCAGGACGCCGGGAGCTGGGACTGGAGATGATAGGCCGTGGGATTGGGAATGGGAGTAATGCAGCTGGAGTAGAATATAGATGAGATAATGCAGCTGTGGAATGGATGGGAAATGGTAGAATTCTTCCCAGCCTCCTCAACGTTTCATTTTGTATTCCTCGCGCATATTTTGGTCAGATGCTTCGCGGTCTCCTTTCGTTGGTCATTCATCTTGTGAAGTCGAGCACCACCTGGCGGTGAGATTTAAAACTATACGTTCTAGGCGTGAAGCTAGGTGGCGGCTGTTCCCCGCTTTTACCGGCCGGGCGGTAAAATGTCACGAAAAACGTGACACCGTGAAAAAGCCCTGGTCCCTTCACGGACCGGCTGTCAAACGCATGTTGGCGATGGTGGTATAGTGGTGAGCATAGCTGCCTTCCAAGCAGTTGACCCGGGTTCGATTCCCGGCCATCGCAAGAGGGTTTTGACCTTTCAGGTCAACAAACCCAGGTCAAGTGTTGGAGGTGTAGGGCATTGAAACCAAGTGCGTGGTATCGTTAGTCAATCAGATGCCAGAACGCTATAAGACCAATAAAACGGCTTTTGTGGGCGAAAAACGGAGCGAGGGAGAGGGTGTGCCTTGCACGTGCGGAATTGCGAGGGGGTACTTTCAATTGACTTGTGCACGGCACCCTACTTACCGGTCTCTAGCGATGTGCCAGATTTGAGCGCAATCGGCCCAGCCGTTTTCGAGATCTGGAAGCGGCACCCTGAGCGTGCGCACGTGCAAAGTGGGTCCCAACGGACTTTTGCACGACACTCTTCTAGCTGGTCCCTAGCCTTGTACCAAATTTGAGCGCAATCGGTTCAGCCATTCTCGAGATCTGGAATCGACCGGTGCACGTGCGCACGTGCAGCAGCACCCCAAATGTGGTGCGATTTTGGATGTTGTGTTTTTGGAGGCTATGTACTTGGATGTTGCGTACCTACTTGGATGATACGTTTTTTGATGTTGCGGTTTGGGATGGTTTTGTACGTTGTGAATGCTCCCTATATAGTCGATTTTGGACGTATTTCGGATGTTGCGTACTTTGGACGCTGCGGTTTTGGATGTTTCGTACTTTGGATGCTGCGTAGGGGCGATTTTTTTTGCGAAGTTTGCGTTGGCGTTTTGGGCGTGCATTTTGCGGTGTTTGCGTTTGGCGGTGGGCGGGCGGTTTTTCACAATTCAAGTCCCAACTCCCAACCTTCGGATCCGCAGTGCTGTTCGACAAGCGCTGCCCGCCCGTTCTAGGCCTGAAGCTAGGTGGCGGCTATTCAGCTGGCATACTTTGGATGCTGCGTACTTGGACGCTTTGATGATGGTCCCCCGCTCATTTCTATTCCCCTTTCTCCTTTCCCTTTTATTTTATCACCGTTCAGGGCGAAACCGACCGTATCTGTCTTGTTTCGTGCGATGGATGCGATGCTCCTCCCCTCCTCACATATCCTGCACCATTTCACATTGGCTTGTGTCTGTTTCGGTCTGGAGTGCTGACCGCTGGTGTTGCGGCCATTTTCAGCTGCCGGAGCTGACAGTCAGCAGAGCGGTCAGCAGGATGGCCAGCCAGGTCATCAAGAACAGCCCCGAGAAGCTGCTGTCCAGCGCCAGACTGCTGACAGGTGAGCCTTGCTGTCAGACAGAATTAGCCCTACTGCTGACAGGACTGTTCCCACTGTCGAATAGGACTGTTCCCACTGTCGAATAGGACTGTTCCTCCTGCCCAAACAGGACTGTTCCTCCTGCCCAAACAGGACTGTCTGACTGTCCAGATAGAACTGCCTCGCCTCACTGTCGGGCAGGACTGCCCATTGTCACACAGGACTGCGGACAGGACTGAATGTGAGTTACATGCAGCTGCAGGTGCCCTCCGTCCGACCTGTCCCTGTTCCACCGGTCCCGCTCACCTACGCCAGACCCCTTGAGACCCTAATTTTTCGCGATTATTTTTTAATGTGTGGAAGAACTTCAACCAAACTCAGGACATGGCCGTTTCAAGACCTGCCGAAACTTTTACAATTTAGATATTTTGTCGCCATTTCAATATTTCAGGCACTTCTCATTGACTCGTAATGTTAAATTTCGAGCAAGATTTTCACCCGGTGTGTAGAGGCTATCACCAGTCAGTCTGTGATACATTATGACGTCACACCTAAGCCCCGCCTCTGTGGTCTTGGCCTGCGGCGGTTTCGGACCGGCGCGCGGTCACTCGCGCTGTGGCGGGGAGCGGGGACGGTCGAACGGTGCCGAAAGCCGGCGGAGTTGTGCGTAACGTCTTGTCTGACAGTGCCCAAAGAGCGACATGATGGAGCCATAAATGCTCAATGCGCATTGCTTGTACAATGTTGATAGGTTCGCTGACGGCTGATATTTGTTTTATTTTTCATAAGCTGCAAATGACGGGCAGATGGCATATACCTGACATAAGGTTAGGAAATATTCACCTGTATTTAAAGCCTATGGCAGATAATGTGATAATGGGATGTCGGATGTCATCAAGTAGTTGCTGATTTGTACATCGCTATGCAACCATCGAACAACGCAATAATTGATTAATTGCCTTCGCTTCACATCATAAGGCTCGCTCGTATTTCAAACATACCTATATCCTACATCGAAAATCGTATTTGTTAGGAATCTTTAACGTTTGTTCGAAGCATGTGTGAGTAGTAGGTTGAGGAGTGATGGTCCTCTTGGTCCTATATACGAGAGTCAACAAGAGCCTAACATTTACTTGACCGTCTGCTGCAATTGATCATAGCACGTGAAGCGTCAGCGAAATTCATAGTCCTTTACAGATGGCAGGGGTGTCGTTTGTACAGAGGTCGCTGATGGGCACGGGTCAATGCCGCAGTCGTGGGCGGAGCCTAATGTCATATGACGTATGAAAGCCTCTATCCAGGATGGAAAAACAGTTAACATTACGGGTCAATGACAAGTGCCACAAATATTTAAGTGACAACAAAACGTATTTGAAGAAAAAGTTTCGGCAGGTCTTGAAACAGCTATTTCCTAAATATGGTTGAAATTCTTCCACGCATTAAAAAATAATCGCGAAAAATTAGGGTCTCAAGGGGTCTGGCGTTAACAGTAGTCTGACTCTCTCTCTCGGTACCCACTGAGCTGGGGTGCCGGTGTCGCCCTCTGACTCTCTCTCTCTCGGTACCCACTGAGCTGGGGTGCCGGTGTCGCCCTCTGACTCTCTCTCTCTCGGTACCCACTGAGCTGGGGTGCCGGTGTCGCCCTCTGACTCTCTCTCTCGGTACCCACTGAGCTGGGGTGCCGGTGTCGCCCTCTGACTCTCTCGGTACCCACAGAGCTGGGGGTGCCGGTGTCTGAGCTGGGCCGCTCGCTCTACCTGCTGCGGCTGACCGGGGCGCGCCTGAGGCGGCGCGCGCAGCAGTGCAGGAAGCACGGAGTCCCGCTGCGAGCGCACTATCTAGCCATGACCGACGACAACTTCCAGAGGTCAGTCATGGCCGGGCGCCCCAGCGGTCGTCGGATAGTGCCAGTAGGCAGTCGGCACTGTCCTACCCTTTTATCATTTATTCATCCAGTTCAGTTGTTCATGCTCGTTGCTCATGTCTGTGGTCAAAATTAGCTGAAAATGAATCTGGTTTAATCTTGATCCACCGTCCATTGAGCTGAACGTATTGAAACGCCTCGAAGTTATGTGGTTAAAGCAAGCTCTCTATGATTGAGTGCAAAACGGTAGTGCGATGGCCGGGAATCGAACCCGGGTCAACTGCTTGGAAGGCAGCTATGCTCACCACTATACCACCATCGCTGGTAAGTTATTGTTGTATCGCTCACGAGGCCCGGCGGTCTTTTTGTGGGGTCACGTTTTTCCTGCATCGCCCTCCATGCATGCGTGACGAACGCAAGTGACTGCTGACATCTATTTCGGATATGATACTATCAGTTCAGTGCCTTGCCGCCAGGTGTCCAACGGTCGCAACGTGTTCACTCCACAGCTTATCAGACGATTCTTTTGAGTTGACAGTTTCATTCGTTGTCATCTTGATCTCACTCGCAGTCGTTTCCTTAGAAAGTAACAGCTGGCATACCTGAGGCCCTGTTTCACCGGTGATAGCAGCACGCTGCTATTCCATTTCGCAAGCTGACGTCACACTTCTGGTAGTGTTGAGGAATAGGCTTGTTGACGTCTCCATGGAAACCCAATTTGACACACTGTAATAGCAGCGTGCTGATATCACCGGTGAAACAGGGCCCTCTGCTCGCAGGCTGCTCTCGTCTATTCGATCTGCATATCATCCGCGGATCACATGAGGATAGAACTGTCCGTAATTCTTTGACCTAACATACCTGCCGTGTCCTCCTCCATCCCATCTGATACCTAACCTGCACGGCCCTCTGACCCCGCCCCTCCTCCCTCCCCAGGCGCGTGGCTCGCGGCGGCCCTCTGACCCCGCCCTCCCTCCCCAGGCGCCCTCTGACCCCGCCGTCCCCTCCCCAGGCGCCCTCTGACCCCGCCCTCCATCCCCAGGCGCCCTCTGACCCCGCCGTCCCCTCCCCAGGCGCCCTCTGACCCGCCCTCCCTCCTCCCCAGGCGCGTGGATCGCGGCGGCCTCTGATCCCGCCCTCCCGTCCCTCCCCAGGCGCCCTCTGACCCCGCCGTCCCCTCCCCAGGCGCCCTCTGACCCGCCCCTCCCCTCCCCAGGCGCGTGGCTCGCGGCGGCCCGCTCTGCGAGGAGACGGAGGACGTAGCGCTGACGGTGGCGCTGCGTCTGGGCGTCTCGCGGGACCGGGTGGTGGAACAGACGCGCTGCTCGGACGTGCTGCGGACGCTGCGCGCCGGCCGTCTGGAGACGGTCACCGGCCTGCTGGAGCGCGCCGGCTACGGGCCCGCCGAGCGGCTGGCCGCCCTGCTGACCGTGTACCGCGGCCGGCCCGAGCGGCTGCGGCACCGGCTCGAGCTGTGCCGCCGGCTGGGCAGGCCCAAGCCGTCGCTGGCCGTGCTGGCCATGGACCAGAGGAGGTTCGAGACCAGGCTGGCTCGGTGGGCCAGAACGGCGGGGGCGGAGGAGCCGGATCGGGAAACTGTGCGGACCGAAGACACAGAGCGGCAGTGACGATAGCGGTCTTGTGGCAGAGGAGAGGAGCACAGCGTGGTGAGTGAGAGCGACGGAGAGTCGCAGCGGCGTCCGTGGTGCTTATCGGCAGTTTGGGAACAGCGGAGATGCAGCGAATCTGGAGACTCGTCAGTCAGTTGAAGTTCAATAGGCGGAGCTGGCCGTGTCAGTGTTCCCGATTGCACTGGATATTACATATCCTTGTTGTGACGTGATGCTTTATGTTTACGGTTGTCATTACGTTTGATGCGCTGATTAAGCCAACTATTAGGGTATATTTACCAGTAAAACGCCTTTTGGGCGAAGAACGAGCGAGCGAGATAGTGAGCCTTGCACGTGCAGAATGGCGAGAGGTTACTTCCAACAGGCTTGTGAAAAGCACCCTTCTAACCGGTCGCTAGCGGTGTACCAAATTTGAACGCAATCGGCCCAGCCGTTCCTGAGATCTGGAAGCGGCATTCTGCACGTGCGCACGTGCAAACGGGGTCCAAAATTACTTTTGCACGGCACCCTGCTAACCGGTCCCCAACCGTGTACCAAATTTGAGCGCAATCGGCCCAGCCGTTCTCGAGATCTGGAAACGCCCCCTGCACGTGCGCACGTGCAGTAGCACCCTAACCGCAACACATGGGAATGCATTGCCTGGTGGGTGCCTACCTGTATGCCAAGTTTCAGCGAAATCGCCCCAGTAATTACCGAGTTACTGAAATGGGAACAAATTTGACACCTCTTATTGTTGTATTTTGCACGTGCAGTGGGGGTCACTCACATAGATGAAGAGTATCCGACCTTTGGTAGAAGGGATGCAGCTACCCTATAAAAATGACCGCAAGACAATCGCTCGAGCCGCTGCTGAGATATGGGCCTCTCAAAATCATTACTTTTGCAAAACTGCTTGAACACCCTTGACTTTTCACGTGGCACGTGCCACGGCGGTCACTTAGATGTATCAAAAGTAGTCAATTACGGGGTAGAAGGGATGGGGCTACCCAGCAAAAAAGACCGCAGGCCATTCGGTCCAGCGGTTGCTGAGATATAAGCCTCTCAAAAGCGTTACAGGCCGGGCCGGGCCGGGCCGCTCATACTGAGATTTTCCCGTTATATTGAAAAGACTTCGCTTCGCTCGCTGCGCTCGCTCGCTCGTAATCAGTAAATCTGGATACCGTGAATGTTTGCTGATCACTTTCATGCATTTGGCAACCCTAATGTGCCTTCTCCGAGGCTTGTCAATAAATACTATTGCTATATTTTATTGTAGGTCGTTTGTTGGCAGTTGTCTGTTTATTTCGACCCGACTGTTCCCCAAATTACCTAGACAAACGACAAACGACGTGATAGTCTAGTATCGCAAAAGGCTAAGGAACCCGAAAGCAATGGCAGGAATGCTACGAAACCATCACTCACTTCCGCCTGGTAACATCGGAACATGAACTAGGATGTCAGGACTCAGGAGATGCAGCTGTCTTGAAAGCAGAGCTGACAAGCCAGCTCTTCCCGGACCGCTGCTGCTGAAATCAAAGCGTAACACTGCGTGTCACCACAGGCTTTGTCGCTGTGCAAACCCTACGCTTTGTTATGTACCATTTATTATACGAATATCTATGATCAATTGCCTAATGCAGACGGATAAAGCGGTTTTCATCGGCTCGGTACTTTGATACGGTCGCACATGCTACATCTTAGTCCGACTCAATTATTCATTGCCCGTAGTTGGTGCGTGCACTAGTGATAAGTGAAGATCGGTCGGCCTTCGGCCCGGCCTCGTCTGTTCAATGTTCATAGCTGCAGCGGTGGTGGCGTGCAGCGTAAAATAGCAAGATCTGGAATGGATAAAGCTTAGGGCAAAAAAGGTGCATTACACAATAAACTGGGGTCGAATCAACCTACCGACAAACGACGAATAAAAGTTCGAACCTTGTAACCCGGCCTCGGATGGTGTAGCTTTAACAATGATGAACAATGCAACAGTTTACCCCACACAAGCACTTACAAGGCAGTTAATACAATGCGATGACAATGGAAAAAGCTCTTGCATTACTACAGCCCAGTGACAAAAACCAGGCAAGCGTAGCTTAGCATGACGCGTTCAATTACAGACAACACCCAAATCACCATGTATCTCACAGAACAAGAGGCGACTATCATTGTGAATACCCCACCATTTCAGTGGCGAGATAGCTCTTTTTCGTCTCGAGGTCGTG
Source organism: Amphibalanus amphitrite (assembly GCF_019059575.1). Taxonomy (NCBI): domain Eukaryota; kingdom Metazoa; phylum Arthropoda; class Thecostraca; order Balanomorpha; family Balanidae; genus Amphibalanus; species Amphibalanus amphitrite. Next base: position 36,353 of record NW_024882798.1, on the reverse strand, counting down.
GTAACCGATCGGTCCCCGCTCACAGTCAGCACACACGAGGTACTTCTTATTACCCACGGTCTTGCTGAAGCCGATATTGTAGAAACTATACATGTCATCGACTTGCCACCAGCTTTTCACTGTCCATGTTTCATTACCGTCTTCGGCAGGGAGCTGTTCTTCAAATTCCCTGTGGTTGCTGTCGCCAGCTAGGAGGATTTTGCAGGGACAGTGACGACAGATGGCGTTCTTTGCATTCTTGCCGTCAGGTGACACATTTGACATTTTGAAGCTGGCTGTGAATCTGTGGAAAAGAAAGGATTGCAGTGAAAATTAAGGCCCAGCATTAAATATATGTTGGGAAGTGGAGCAACAAGGTGCCTGAAATAGGCAAGCTTGCAGGAAATTTTATGCCTTACCTTACCTTAATTTGATCGGGATTTAGAAGCCACTTGGCCTGTAGGGAACCGTTCTCATCGAGCTCGTGACCTTTTGGACTTTTCTAGCTCCTATCAGGTACCTGATGTTCGCCCAGTGGGCATCCAGTCTTGATCTGAATTGCTCGATATTGGCAGCATCAACGACCGTCTGAGGCAAGCCATTTCAGTCATTGTATGCCCTTGCACTTATCGATTTTCTCCTTGGTCTGGTGGTGGCTCTGGGCTTCTGGACCTTCTGCGATTGGCCTCAAGTACGACCGTCGCGTCGGTGGCAGCAGCAAATAATTCTTCCGGATCCAGGTCAACGCCTCCATGGAACAGCTGGTACATTTGTATCATATCACCTCGACGCCGACGATAGAACAGTGAGGGCAGTTTCAAAAATTGTAGTCGCTCCTCAAAGGGAATGTGTCTGATTAACCCTCGCCGGCCGAGGGGGGGGGGGGGGGGGCGGGTGCCGCCCCCCCCATAGGGTTTTTTCGCGATAGCTCCGAACACGCTGGCGATAGAGACCTGAAACTTGGCATACCTGACCTTTGTACAAAGCCGTATCTTTTGACACCAACCGCATTTTTGGGTCAGGTCAGGTCACTGACCTATGGCGTCATAAGTGAACCTCTGCACGGTCTTCAGATGTCGCAACTTCGCAACGCCCTCACTGCCAGAGGAGATGTCACAGGGAAATGAAACTTGCAGGATCTAGTATCCATCTTGAGTCTCACAACTTGTGTATCTCGGATTTTTCCTAAATGTCATATGAGGTCAGGTCATTTTCGTGACCTCACTATTATAAGTCAATAGGGAAAAATGAACTGCTATTCTGGCGCCGGGAACGATCTCCAACTATCTCAAGCACACAGAATCGTGATTTGATGCACTCCTTGCAAGGTAAGATGCGTCACTTTTGCAATGTTGACCTTGCGTGACGTCATTTATGACGTCATCAAGGTAATATTAGTTTTTCGTCAATAACTCCCGATCAAATTGAGCTAGCGAGTCGGGAAAGCCACCACTGGACTCAGGAAGACCTGCCGAATCGAATGATATGCGACATGACCTCTTTCGACCAAATTCGTGACATGGGGGTGCTGACCTGACCTTGACCTGAGGTCAACACCCTAAGTTGACCTGACCCGAACAAAAAGTATGACATTCGACGCGGCTGAGCGAGGCGAACACGATGCTGCCAAAATCGCGGCTCTGCGACCGTTTTTTGCCAAGTTATTCACCAAAAACTGAACCGTACCTTGGGCCACTTGACCTGACCTCAGAGGTCACCGGTTGACCTAGGACCTTAAAATCGGGTACCTACCAATCTCTGCGTCTCGTAACGGCGCACACGCTCGTTTTTTCTTGACGAGCTAGCTCCACCAGGGGCGAAACGGCGAGGGGGGTCGTACTCGTCCCCCCCTCGGCCGGCGCGTATGTAGAAAACCAATAGGTCCGGCGAGGGTTAAAGCTCGGGGTTACATGAGCAGAGTTAATACGCATTACAAAAGGACTACAATGGTCAGGGGCGGATCCAGAAAATCTCCAAGGGAGGGGCCATTAGAAACCAGGAGGCCCCCATAATCCCACCTGTTGGAGGCCCCATCTTCCCACTTGTTGGGCCCCCCCCCCCCCAAAAAAAAACTGCGTCTATTGAGCTTATCTAGCTGTTCAGGCAACATCTCAACATGAATAGCCACTTTATTTTCAGGAGGCCCCCTTTTCAGCTTTTTAACTTTTTATTTTATTTTTGAAAAAAATCGGCCAAGGGGGGGGGGGGCCAATGGCCATGGCCCCCCCCCCCTTGTATCCGCGCCTGACAATGGTGAGCGAATAGGAAAATCCGTTCCTGATACTCATTTACTTGCTCATGTAACCCCGGTAAAAGTTACCAGGCGCGTTGCTCTCCGTTGGACACGTTCGATCAGAAGTTGGTCGGCGCGATTGAATGGGCCCCATGCCACGTTGCCGTATTCCAAGTGTGGGCGCACAAGTGTTTTGTACAGCAGTGGGAGGATGGTCTCGTGGACAAGCTCGAGCGATTGTTTTATGATTCCCAGGATCTGGTTAGCCTTCGCCGCTGCAGCAGCAGCCTATTTGCGGAACTTGAGCGAGGAGTCCACGAAGACATCAAGATCGCGGTCGGCTTCGACCACCTCCAGCTCAACTCCTCGGATGGCGTATTTGACCCGAGGGTTGTTGCGTCCCAGGTGCAGGATTTTGCATTTCCCCTCGTTGAATGGGAGCTGCCAGCGGTCGGACCATGCCACTAGATCATCGATGTCGCTTTAGAGTGATGTCGTTACCGTTGGGTCTCGCACCAGCTGCATATGCGATATTTGGGCAGAGTGGTAGCTGCCATCTCTGTGACGAGAGACAGCCACCTCTCCCTCCGCATCAGCCTCCGGTAGGGACTAGGGTACTGACGGGGTTACGATTTTGCTCATCCCTCGCCGGCTGGGTGTCTTGGGTGGGGTGGCCTCTGCCAGCTCTGGATTGAGCGACAGCCATCCCCACAACCTCAGCGGCTTCTGAGCGGGAGACACTTTCTTGCTGTATTGTCCGGTACAGCATTGTATCATCAGCAAACATCTTTACTGAGCAGTCGACCACAGATGGTACTATGTCGTTAACAAACAGCAGGAACAAGAGAAGCCCCAGGACCGAGCCTTGAGAGTTGAGGTACTCCATTCCTGATGGCAGTTGGTTTCGAGTGTCTTCCGTCCACGACCACTTCTTGCTTGCGCTTGGGTAAGAAGGCCTCAATTCACTTCAGGAGTTTGCCTGAGATCCCAAAGCACCTAAGCTTTTTCAGAAGTCGGATGTGTGGTACCGAGTCTAACGCCTTACGAAAATCCAGGTATGGCACGTCAACCGCGTCTCCTTGTTCAAGCATATTGGTCCAGTCCTCCAGCACCTCCAGCAGTTGGGAACTGCAGGACCCTCGGGGACAGAATCCATGCTGGTGTCTAGACTAAATATTATTTTTATATTAGTGTCTAATGCCTGTTAAAACAATGAATCAGCCATCAACAATCAGCTGACAAAAATCAGCTTATGTAATTTTGCATGAGTTGATTTAAGCCAAGTGTATGGCAGTCAGTCTCAGAGAACATGTGACATTCTGAATGGAACTGGTTCATTAGTAGCCTGCACTGGCTCCCCACCAAATCCGCACTACACCACAGTAAATCAGCACCAAACCACCACCAGTCACCACATAATAATGGTGTGCTAGTGTCTCATGACTCAGCACTGCATTAGAAAAACCAAGACCTTCGTAAAATAGCCATACCTATAACCTAATTTTCATTTTAGGTGCCAACCAGTATGCCTGCAGAATGCCTGTGCTGTTCATGCTGTTCATTCTCCAGACATCAAGGGTGAAAAGGTTACAATCCTAGCATGCGTTTATGGCAATTCTAGCATCATTATATTGATATGCTCATATGGCTCAGAAATCGCAAAGTAACCGCGTCATCAACAACTGGAACAGCCTACCGCCAGCGGTCGTCGCCTCAGACACCCTGAACTAATTCAAAAACTGGCTTGACGCTCACTAGGCAGCACACCTTGCACACGACATCCCTCACACAGATGAAAAGTCAGACGCACGGGGCGCTTGACTAGAAAGGTTTCCAAAGGCCTCTGGCTCTGGCCTATCTAAATTCCGTCCTTCATAAGTAAGTATGTAAGTTACCCAAACCATGGAAAAATGGAAAAATCATCACAAACATTTAACTTGCAAAAAAAGAAGAAGAAAATTTACAAAAAATACCAGCCCCTGATCATGCTGTCACTCGTCCCTCTCTCTATCTCTCTCATTGCCTATCAATTCAAAACACACATTTTCTACAATCAGAATCTACTCCTCCATGCTGATGCTAAATAATGTGAAAAAAGGAACTTGAACTGGAAACCATCATTAAAATGCTGAAATGGACAATCAATTTATCACAATTGTACGGTTTATATACCTAGCCTTGCATTATAACAACCAAACAACGAAATTACACCCATGCAGGTACCCAGTGTATATAGAACAACATATAGGGTAAATATGGGGTATATAGGCAGTATTATAGGCAGGTACCCGACCCAAGTTTCTTACACCCGACCAAACCGGCCCAAGTAAGGCAAGTACGGCAAGAAGGCAAGTACTTGGCAAGTAACCAACGGACCATACGCTCACCGCGTTCGATGTCTCTCGGACGACGGAGATTCTACGTCGTCCGGCCAATCCTGTCCAAGGTCAGCGGGGGCTCGGTTGCGGTTATGGAACGTGATTGGCCGGACGGCGTAGAATCTTCGTCGTCCGAGAGACATCGAACGCGGGGGATGTTTACGCGCCATGTGTGCGAAGTGCGGCAGAATTGTAACGTAAAAACGGTAAAAACACTAGCCCCGCGCGTTCGAAGTCACCCGCTGCGGTTGTGGGGCGTGATTACTGGGCCCTGTTTCACCGGTGATAGCAGCAAGCTACTATCAAATTGCGCGAGCTGACGTAATGTGATGACGTCATACTGCTGACGTAAGGGGCAATTCTGGCGCACGATTGCCGCAATATTGTTTTACGTCATCAGCTAAATGTTCGAAGTTAATGTCAAAATTTTTCCTAAACCCAACTTCTTTTAAATACATCATATTGAAAAAATATATATCAAAAATATATATACTATCATGACTGCGTAAACTCTTACTTTTAGGCTCATACGTCACTTAATGCCGCCGCCAAGGTCGCGGCAATCGTGCGCCGGAACTACCCATTACGACAACAGTATGGCGTCACGACATGACGTCAGCTCGCGAAACGTGATAGCAGCTTGCTGCTATCACCGGTGAAACAGGGCCCTGAATTACTGAATTTCAGGGCCCTGTTTCACGGCGGAGCGCTGCAGTGCGCTGCGCGCGTGGGCGCGTTGGGTTTCCATGGCAATATCAACAAACTTCCCTCTGACGCTACGCTATGACGTCATCGCAAAACGCTAGCACCCAAGCGCCAGCACCATCAGCACGCTAGCAGCATTCGCACTCAAACCTCTGTTCTCTCTGTACTTGATTCTTTAGGACCTCTGTTCCAAACGCGATTCATTATAAGCTAACGGATCGCACGCAACGTCATTCAAGTGACGTCAGGGGCACGCCTCAGCTCCCAGCGCGCTGCAGCGCGCGCTGCGTCGGGCGGTGAAACAGGGCCCAGATATATACAGAATTTTGCCTAGCCGGGGAAAAGGAAACAGTTGCTCGCATCAGCATGAGTAGATTGCAAGCAATGGGGAGGCCGGGCCGTATAGAGCAATGGTAAGGTAAGTAAAATATTTTTAGTTGTGCATCACACTTCAACTTCAGGCCGAGATACACAACCACTTAACCTAAAAATATTTGACTTACCATTGCCTGTAATCTCATTGCCTGTAATCTGCTAAGGCATTTCCTTCGGTACTGCACTGCTACCCCCGAGTACGGGGCAGCATGCTGCTTCACTTTACGGTTTGTGCAGCATTTTAATGCACTTTCATCTGTAATCTAATTATGCATAATTAGATTGAGATGCATGCATTCTTGACTGAGCAATGAATTCAGTGAGCAATGCATCCACCTAGCAATGCATTCTTGACAGTATTTTATGTTTATCATATTAACAAAGTTTGCATCATTTCAGGGCTTGGACACTGAAGGTGGTTCCACAGTTTTTCCATGGTCCAGTCAGAGTGTTGAGGAGTGCCTTTGGCCAGTGCACAGACCACCTCCATCTCCATGGGAGAATCAGATATCACAGCTGAGTGCGTCTCTGCTCTCTCCTCCTGTCTGTCCCACTATGACGGCACACCTGTCTGTGAGGCCCGCACCTCACCTGTCTGTGAACTGCTGGAGAAGGCGGCGCTGCGGCTGACGGACACGGATCCGGCGCTGGCTCAGCCGAGCGCCGCCGACCTGCTGGCGCCGGCCGCCGACCTGCTGCGGCTGCACCTGGCCTGCCACGGCACGGCCCGGGTGGCTGCCCGGCCCGGCCGCGAGTGGCCCGTCAATGTGGACGTGAGCGGCGAGCGCGTGCGGCTGGTGCCGCGGCCGGAGAGGCGCGCGCACACCGCCTACACCACCGAGCCGGTGCTGGAGTGGCACCAGGTGCTGGCCGTGCGGCCGGCGCCGGCGGCCGGCTCGACCAGCACCGAGAAGGGTGGCAGTACCTCCAAGACCACTGGCAGCCATGAGGCAAAGTCCCCAAGATGTGCCGACTCGACCGCCGCCACCAGGGCTTCCGCCGCATCCGATGTGGCCACACCAGTGGCAAATTTCAGTCGTGGCCTGCGGCTGCTGCGGGAGAAATACAAACTCGGTGCACCTAGCCCGTCACCCGAGACACGCAGCTCGCCGGGGAATCGCCCGGAAAGCACCAGTGACGTCACCACGCCTAAAAGTAGCGGTAAACAGGCATCCAGAGCCAATCTTTCGACCCGGTCAGCCACCAACCTCACCCTCGCCCCAACTCCTGAACTAAAAGCAACAACCAAGAGAGTGTCGTTCGGGTCGGGATGCGGCAGTCCTGCTGGGTCGGGACCCGCTGCGAACTCCCGCGCCCGCTCCCGCAGTCGGTCGCGGAATCAACCTGCCGATCTGCTCAGCCGACGCGGCCGCTCGGCCAGCCTGGCTGCCGGCAGGGCCAGGGGCGTGCCGAACAGGGTACCGCGTGCCCGTGCCACCCCCGAGCCGCCGCCGCCGCCGCCGCCGCGTCTGGTGCGGGCGGTGAGCGTGGCGGCCGGCGGAGACCTCTGGTGCACCACCTCTGCCGACTGGGAGCACCAGCTGAGGACCATCAGCGCGCGCGCAGAGGCCGCCACCGCCGCCGCCGCCGACAAACGGCCCGAGACACTGCTCTACGGACAGCTGGTTATCCACCATGTGAGTACCGACGGGCTGCCGAGGCGGGATACGATTTGGGATTTCAAGTTTTGCGAGTGCAATTGGGACCTGGGCTGCATGCCGTTGCTTTTAAAGTTGGTGTGCTTATTTCAATTTTTTATTTCTGACCGTTTGGTTTCCCATGGGCCATGAGTGCTACGTCAAGAACATTGAACTGAACAATGAACACTGAACTGCCTCTGGTAATTGCTTGTGGCCTGCTCACTGCACGAACACCGCTAAGACCCAGCTGCCCCTCCCCCCCCACCGCTGACACCCGCTCTGCGCGGCTGCTGCCGTCAGAACTGCGTGCTGCCCGAGCTGCCGCGCTTTGTTCGCTGTCTGAGCCTGCAGCGGCGCGCCGCCGAGCCGGTGCTGGTGTGGCTGTGTGACGCGGCGCGCGCGCTGCTCGTGCCGCGCTGCACACTGCTGTCGGCCTGCAGTGACGGCCTGCAGCTGTACCGGCAGCCGCCGCTGCTGGTCCTCCTCACCGGCAAACGTCAGTCACGGCAGACCGGCTCCGGCGAGCCGCGGCCACACCCGGCTGCGACGGCGGAAGGGGACGGGTGGGCAGGAAACTGGAACAGGGGATGGGAGATGTCGCTAGGGAGCTGGGATGGGACGGGTGATAGGATGTTTTTAAGTTACTCAGGTACGTTGGGAGATGGCATTGAAAGGAAATTACTCTGCAAGTGAATCATCGGCTGCTGAAGCATATAACAAGACTGTTTTTTTTTTCTTAATCTTTTGTCTGTGGTAAGTAACGCCCTCAGTTTTCAGAAACGACAGTGTGAAGAGGCTGTTTAGTGTTTTTGTTACTACTATCAGTATTTCTGCTGGCTGAGATCGTCGTGGGATTGAATTATGCCAGTCTGGTGCGCTGTGATAGTGATCACCGTCGGACCAGTGGACTGCTGTGGCGGCTGCCGCCGGTCTGTGTCCTGCCCTGTCCCCCTGTGACCGTCCCGTGTGGCCGCCGGTCGGTCGGCAGGCCTGCCTCTGGTCGTGCCAGCGCGTCTGGTGGCCGCCTGTCTGTCGCTGCTGGCCGGCAGCCTGCCGTGGCTGACGGCTCCGGAGCCGGCGCGCCGCCTGGCCCACTCGGGGCTGGCCGTGCTGGCCGCCGAGGTTGGCTCACCGGAGGCGCTGGAGCTGCTCACCAGGATGGCGCGCCACCCGGCCACGGCGCCGCCGCTGCGCGCCGCGGAGGTGGTCGCGCCGCTGGCAGGTGGGAATGGGACGGGGCGGGGCGGGGCACTCGGTCGGGGGCAGGGCAAGGCTATGGGACCGACTGTGGCTGCGCCGCTAGCACGGTGACAGGAGAGGAGAGCTGCGGGCGGCCGCGCCGCTGGTAAGTCGGTGCGATCATAGGAGAGGGCGGTTGGATCAACAGGGGGAGCTGTGGAACTGGTTATGACCAGGTAAGCGCGACGTGTGTTGCTGCGTGCGAGCACGCTGTCGTATCCCCGTGATGTGCCTGTGTGTCTGTCCCTGTGACTGTGATTCTGACCGTCTCTGCGCTGTGTGTGTGTGTCTGTGACTGTGTGGCTCTGTTGTAGTCGTGTCAGTGTGTCCGTCCTGTCACCCTGCCCGTCTCTGCACCGCCGCAGACCTGGCCGGCGACCAGCTGGACCCGCCGGAGCCGGACGAGGCGCAGCTCTGCCGACTGGTGCGGCTGCTGCGGGCCGCCGTCGGCGCCGGGATGAGCGACCCGGGCCGCAGCCTGCTGGCCGGCTCCCCGCTGCTGCACGGTCAGTGAAACCTGCCAGTAAATTAACCCTGAGCGACCCGGGCCGCAGCCTGCTGGCCGGCTCCCCACTGCTGCACGGTCAGTGATAATGTCCCGGTCGCGCAGCTCATTTGCTAACAGATAGGAGAATATGGAGATAACAGATGGGCACAACTAACATTACTAAATGAGGTAGTCTAGTAAGTCTTTATTACAGAATTACCGCTGACTGGCTATTCCCCTGTCTGTGTTGTGAAGGGCTGCTAGTCTCGTCTGAACCGTCGGCTGACTGTACCCTGGTCCCTGACTGTGTTTTACAGGGCTGCTGCGGCTGGCGAAGGGCCCCCGTCTTGAGCTGGAGGTGCGCCGTCTGGTCAGTCGGCTGACTGGTCCCTGACCGTGTTTTACAGGGCTGCTGCGGCTGGCGAAGGGCCCCCGTCTTGAGCTGGAGGTGCGCCGTCTGGTCAGTCGGCTGACTGGTCCCTGACCGTGTTTTACAGGGCTGCTGCGGCTGGCGAAGGGTCCCCGTCTGGAGCTGGAGGTGCGCCGTCTGGTCAGTCGGCTGCAGGAGAACGATACGCCGGCGGAGGGGCCGACCGGCCCGGCGGCCGCCTCCACGCCGAGACAGGTGCCACCAGAACGACGGCCAGCGACTGGGCTTGTGATAAGCTCGGGGCTGGTGCAGGGCTGGGCTGAAAAGATACGCTTGATGGATCTGCTCGTGGGAATGACTGGTTGTGTCAGTTGTGTCAGCTAGGGAAAATATTTTGATGAAAACATGGGGCCAATGGCTCGCGAAATCTTTGATTCAGTGACGGTCATGTGATGCCCCTCCGTCTCCAAGACCGTATTTACTGTGTGATATGACTCGCCGTTGTGCCGGCAGCTGCCGGCCGCGCCGGGGTCGGCCGGTCTGTCCCGCCGGGTGCGGCCGGCCGGTCCGCCGCGCCGCGCCCAGTCCTCCACCCCCGGTACACAGACCTCGGCGGCTGATACCGCGAGGTCGGCCGGGGCCGCGGCGGCGCCCGCCCGGCCCCGACTGCCGGGAGCCAGTGCGGCGGCGGCGGCGGCAGTGGTGAGGAGACCGCCACCGCTGCTGCCCACTCCGCCCGATCCGGCGCCGCCCGTGGCGCCCGGCCGGCTGGTACGTCTCAACGAGGAGGAACTGCGCGCCGACGGTGGCGCCGACGGGCGGCCGCCGCCCGAAACTGACGGTCAGTGGGCCGCAGGCGTGCACTTTTTATACCGTTTGGTGTGACTGCTATTCAATGTCCATCTGGCTGGTAGGCATCCTGTTACAGTGCAGTGCTTAGGTTTGTTGTTAGTCAGCAAACAGAAATGTGATGTCATTGTTGTCTTTTATGTCCCTTTTCCATTGATGGGGGCTCCTAACAGGCAGCTTACCCCCTCTCTGCCCTCGCAGCGGCGCCCGCTCGGCCGCCGGCCTCGGTCATCGAGTACCTGCGGCGCGGCCAGCGCTGTCGCCTGCGCACCAGCCTCTGCCTGCAGCTGGAGGACGTGAGGCGTGTACAGGACATGGGGCAACAGCGGCTGGCCATGGTGAGTCGCCAGCGCCGCCCGGCGGCCAACAGACGCACTACTAGTGTGTGAACAGTACGCTCATGTGGTTTAGAGAGTGATGGGGCGGGTATAGCTTCTTTGTGTGTGTGGGTGTTTAACGGATGTTGGTCAGCGCTTTGAATTACATGCTATGTAGTCGATGTGCAATAACTGAACGCCTCGTCCTGCCTCTGGCCAGCTTCTGTGCGGTCTGCTGAACGCGGGCGCCGGTGGCGCCATCTACTACGGTGTGAGCGCCGACGGCCGGGTGAACGGGCTGCAGCTGGACGGCGGCCACCGGGACCGGCTGAGACTCGGTGAGTGTGGGGGGGGGGGGGGGCGGAGGGGACGCAGCCACCGGGACCGGCTCAGACTCGGTGAGTGGGGGATGGGAGGGGGAGGCAGCCACCGGGACCGGCTGAGACTCGGTGAGTGGGGCTCTTTGTGTGGCGGCGGGGGGGGGGGGATAGAGGGGGGACGCAGCCACTGGGATCAGCTCAGGATGGTAAGTGGGGGGCCGACCTCTAATTTCGGTGTGTATATTTTGTGGCGGGGGGGGGGGGAGGGGGAGGAATACGCAGACTTGGTGGAAGTATGGTGGCCGGCGCTGGGACTGACTTTGAGGCTGGTGCCGTTTGGTATGTCGGGGAGTGGTCCTTACACTCTGTACCTGACTGGCGTGTCTCTCTGCACAGGCGTGGACAAGGTGGTGAGTCACCTGCTGGAGCCGGCAGTGCCGTCCGACTGCGTCCGGCTGCAGTTTGTTCCCGTCCTGGAGAGCGGCCAGTCGGCCAGGGACCTCCGGCTGAGCTCGCACACCCTGTTCGTGGTGGTCGTCCACTGCCTGTCCCCGCCGGTAGGTTAGACCAGTCCCCGCCGGTAGGTTAGACCAGTCCCCGCCGGTAGGTTAGACCAGTCCCTACCGGTAGGTTAGGCCAGTCCCTACCGGTAGGTTAGGCCAGTCCATACCGGTAGGTTAGACCAGTCCCTACCGGTAGGTGAGACCGTTTTCCCCCTTCTGGATGTATGAACTATGAGCTTTGTGTCCTATGAGCCATGTGTCCTGTCCTGAGCTGTGTCCGTGAGCTTCATGAGTTGTGATAGCTGTGTGAGCTATCATGCATCCTGCGGCTGTGCGAGCTCTGTAAGCTGTAAGCTGCTGATGGCTCAGCTCACTGCCGAGTCAATGTTTTATTGACCCTTACTGTGATCCTGGCTCCGGCCGGCTCCGGGTTTTTGATGCGACGGCTAGATAACTATTTTGGTACAGAATCCTGCGTCAGTCTGACTTATCCGCTGCTATGTTTCTGTGTTACCAAGGTTACCAGCTGCACCCAATCACTTAACCGGAGAGCTTGTTCAGTGCGTCGCACGCCACTTGTGTGCCGATGTACGCCCCGCTAGACAATCAATATCGCAGCAGCCAGTGTCCCACATTGTATTTTTGCCTGGGTGTCAGAGGGGAAAGTTACTCACCAAAAGGATAAGAGTGATAATTGTCGATGAGGCAAGGCCCAAAAAGAGAGGAAAAGATCAAAAGTATGAACTTGTGTACAATTTTGGCAGATGTAGGATGCTTAACGACCACTAACGCAAATTATTGGTGGAATTGGGATTTGGCTGGTAGAATTGGGATTGGGTTGGTGGAATTGGGATTGGAAATTTTTGTCTTAACGCGCGCCGTGCTGTTGACCTGAACTTTCCGCCGAGTGACGCCTCCCCCCCCCCCCGTCTAACTCGGCTCCTGGACAGTGGACCACGTAGCGGCACGCGGTAAGCGGCACTCGAAAGAATACTTAGATGTATAATACTTAGATGTACCTATTTAGGATTAGTACTTAGGGTAAAGTGTTAAAATTGGATTATTGTTATTTATTGTAGCAACAACTTGTGATCGGTGGTGCAAAGAATGTTATCCGCTCGTTCGCCATCTCTGCTTCAAATATGAATGTTTTAAATGTTCACTCTGAAAAGCCACAAGGCGAAATATCAGTCTCTTTATATATATTTTGTTTTTCGTCATTTTTGATTAAGTATGAGCAAAGGCTATTTCATCATCACTAAAACTATAATACTAACAATGCTCATCACAACCATCAACCATATATGATTTCAACAATTCTTAAACACCCGAGGGGTAACTCTGCAACCAATAGACCTACAGCGCCGCGGAAAAGCACAAAGCACATTCGATGGCTCTTTTAACCTCTTTCGCTAACGTGTCCTCAGATTTGACCTCAGACCAACGGTTTAGCCTCCAGAGGGCAAAAACCCTAAAAATAGGCACTTTTCATGATAAATGTTTTCGGTAATAGCTTGACTCAGGTGAGCCACGACATCACTTTTGCCAGCATCGTGTTCCTCTCGTCAAGACGCGTCGAATGAACTGTAATTTAACCTGCAAAGGTCATTTTGAAAAAAAAATGACCTCAGGTTAGGGTTATGACCTGACCGGAAAGGGTGATGCTGCATATCAGTCGATCCGTATCGTCGAGCTGAGCACATCTGACGTGTTTTCACCGCTCTAGCACCTTTCTGTCAAAAGTTATAGTAAAACAGCTGCTGAAAATCTTTCATGACCTCAGGGGCACACAGGTTCTGTTGCAATTTTCCGATTCATTGTGTTATGTTTACCTATGAACCGATGTTTGAGAGTGTTAAGAAAGCCATTCCTCCAAAAGAGGCGCATTTTAATTTTCTCCCATTGACTTATAATGGAGAAGTCGCAAAATTGAGCTGACCTTAGGTTACAGATGCAAAAAAATCCGAGATTTGCATTTTATGCATACCCTAAGCAATCACTGAAAGATTCAAAGTGATCGCTCAGTCGGTGTAGCTACAGCGAACTTTACTTTTTCTGAGGTAAGGTTTCTTGACGTGACCTGGTGACCTGACCTTGAATGACCGAGGTCTGAAATTATCACTAAATTTGCGGAAAAGACGTAGGAACAGGTGTACCGAAAACGGCGGCACAAAGCGCCGCCGTTTGTGAGATATTCGCGAAAGACCTGGGGGGGGGGGCGGCGTAAAAACGCCCCCCCCCCAAGCAGGGCGTGGGTTAATTCCCATTAATTGAAAGTGAGTCTGACAAATTATATTCATTTGGATGTCGTTTCTCACACAAATCCACACATTTTGAGACACAGACATTTGACTGCGGGCGCTCAGCGGCCTGCATGCAACCCATCCACTGGTGAAATAGTCTACTGTGAGCTTTTCGGCCAAGGAAGCTCGGGATGACTGTGTACTTTGTGTACCGTCTATACGATAGTCTGATTATTTGGCACGATTCCTGATGACGTCAGCGCTGAGCTGGGCGGTATGTCACGTCATGGTGTGCTCACGCCTCGGCACACTCGCGCCCCAAGGGGCCCGACGAAGCCGACAGGGCGACTCTTTCGCTTATTTTGTGCTGGAAACTTCACTGCCGTGCATGTTTTCACATGTTCATGAACCGTGAGGCACAGCGAATTGGATTTTCCACTTTCTCGTTAAACGAGATGTTACTTGTCATTGAAATTTAGAAATAACAGCAAATTATCCAGTTAAATTGTCTTTCTTTCTTGCCACAAACTTAAGGATGCAATGTTTTAGGTCGTGTCTTTGGACGTGGTTTGTTAATTGACCTCCAACAATCATGGTTTTTATTCCTCACGTTATTGACGGTTGCTGTTTCACAAGTGAAGCCAGGTATGATTATCGTAGCAGCACTCTTCGTGTGTGCCTGATTTTCCGCCGCTCCCACCCTGTCGCTGGCAGCGGGAGGTGTTCCTGGTGCGGTCGCAGCTGACGGCGTTCCTGCGCCGGGCCGGGCCGGCCGGGGAGCCGCAGACCGCGCCGCTCAGCCTGCCGCAGCTCCGCCAGCTGGTGGCCGCACAAGAGATGGCGCTAGTGAGCGGCCGCCAGGCGGCGCTGGAGTCTGCCACCGCCTGTCTGCGCCGTCTGCTGGCCCCTGCGCCGGCCGCGTGTGGCGACTGCGGGGGAACGAAACCGGCGACCGCGGACTGGCGCAGGCAGGTGGCTGCTTCTGGGGAGGACCGGTCCGGTGGGTGGACTGACTGACTGATTGGGAGGGATGGGATGTGGACTGAGGCGGACGGGACGGCAGGGGGACTGGGATGTGGACTGAGGCGGACTGGACGGCAGGGGGACTGGGATGTGGACTGAGGCGGACTGGACGGCAGGGGGACTGGGATGTGGACTGAGGCGGCAGGGGGACTGCAGGGGGGCTGGGATGTGGACTGAGGCGGACTGGACGGCAAGGCTACGATGTGATCTGAGGCGGATTGAGCTCACCCAAACGTGACAGTGTTGAATGAATCAAAAGCTGCTAGAGCATTTGCGGCAGCTCTCTGGCCCCTGAACATTTAGGAGACAACTGTCTCTCTTTTTTTTCGTTTTTTTTTTTAGGAAGGAAGCAGCTAGTCACCAGGAATTCATTTTCTGGTTATCGTTTTTGCAGTATCGATGCTGTATTTCTGATCAGTCCTTGCTAGGTCAATACAGCAGAAATTCTGGGCATTTTACTCACCTGGGATACTGTGCGATGTCGCTAAAGTACAAATTACGGAGTCTTACAGTTGTGCCAGCTGAGTGAATAGTTTACGTACAAAAAAGTTTGTCCGTGTTTTTGCGGTTTGCAGGCCAGGTGCGGTTCTTGCATGGCTCGTATTGCAAATAGGACGCTTGCTTTGGCTGCATTTTGCGAGCCTTCACTGTAACATAAGGGTGGCGGGTGCTTTCGTATGCGACGCGTTCGGCGTGATATCGTTGCATCTCAACAAACCATTTGACCCCGCCCCGGAGGTCACGTGACGTAGTTCAGTAACCCGGCGTCTGCTCAATGCCGTTACAAAGGCTATACCCCGATCTACATCTACATCTACATCAATGCGTGTTACGTGGCGTTTTTCGTAATTTTGTTCCCAGGTCAATTCGGTAGGGCGTGGCATGGTTATGGATTTGTACGCCGGAGTGAACTCAGGAACACGCGTTGTTGCTCATTTTTGTGTCGTTGCTATCCATTGTGATCCTATGAAGACATTGGTAGTTCTCGATTGCCACCATCGCTGCGAGCTGCGTGTGCCACCACCGGATTAACCCGGTGCCTACTTACTTCGAACAATTTTGATTTGTGTTGCTCATTCGAGCTTTGTAAAGCAATGCCTTTGTCCAAATGCGTGGCGCTTGGTATGCACAGTGCATACCTACTGCAGTGTTAGCAGCTGCACAGTGCACATTGGTTTGAGAGTGGTTGAGTTGTTTACGGTTATACAGCGTTGGTTATACTCTAGCCAGGATTACATTGATGAAAATACATTTTTGAACTTAAGTATATCGATGTATTTGAAGTTCCGAGACAGGGGCGCGGGAACTACTTTCCGACTGGGGGGGCACATCATAATAGAGATTAACCTAGGGTACCCCCAAATCTAGTTTTCTCACCGGTTTTAGGCCACTTATTTTTCACCCCTCGGCTTTTTCAACAAAAAAAGAAAACATTTGCAAAAAAAGTGTGGTATTCCGTCTCAAAGCTGTGGGGGCACCGCCCCCACGGCCCCAGAGTTGGGGGGGCAAGCTGCCCCCACTGCCCCCCCGGCTCCCGCGCCTATGTTCCGAGACCCGAGTACATGCTATGATGTAGGCATTCATTATATTTTTCTACTTCCTTCCTCAGTGGTGGGTTGATACTTGATGCCATTGAATGTAGAACAGATTTTCTACGACGGTCTGTGTTTATAAATGCATTTAACTACAGAATACGGATTGTATTCTTTAGATAGCTTTTAGCACTCGCACCAGGACGATGAGTTTATGATCCATTCCCACTTATTGATTATTGCAGACCCTGGATGTAGCTTAGGTCAGTCATTCAAGTGTAACGAGCAGATTTCACTGCGTTCTCCCCGCATTACTTGACAAATAGATAGTCACGGCCACATAACCTCGCCGCCCCATCCTCATACTCTGCCGAGCTGCCTCTAGTGGATTGCTGTCTGATGCGTACCGGTATGAACAGGGATTTATCGTAGCTGTCGGCTACAGCTTACATTACTTGATCAAAACACGTATCGGCTCTTAGCGGGCCATTTTCAGAAAGTAGCTCAGAATGTGCGTCTGTGGACTGTGGCTATGCCAGTTTGCCACAGGCGGCCTGACAGGCAGTCTCAGCCTTTTCCTCTGCAAACTGCCTTGGAAGACATCTTACGGTGTTGGGTATGAATTGAAAAGCCCATTTGCTGAATTTTCGGGCGCTATCATATATCGTTATCACATACCTATGCCACGCAAACATCGTCTGGTTGCAGATAGTTTAGTGGAACAATCGTTGCAGAGACACTGAATACATCCAGGTTTTGTCTCAGTTATGATTACGGTAGCAACATTTAGTATCCGACGCACAGTAAGAGCTGGGACTTCCCATAAGGCTGGCTTAGGATTCAGTTTTCCATATTGTGATTTGTTTGGAGAGCACGTAAGCCTGCTTCCTGTCCCTCACCAAGCAATCACATATCAGAGACCGGTGTCATCCCGCCCTAAGGCATCGCTGTTCTACATTTGTTCCCTAAGCCGGATCTTATATCGGTGATGTCTTGAAGAGCTCAGTTTGTGATGGGCTTCTGGCACCGGTAATCTCTGGGGTGGATGCGGACCGTCTCTCGTCTGCGCTGCACTCCTTGCTGGTGCCTCGCCCTGCATGCCACGGCTCGGCGTCTCTAGACCCAGCTCGCGATTCGGTTCAGCGGCATTAACCAGGTCCCGTTACCGACTTGGTTCGTCCCACACGCCGTCATCCTCTCGCACCTCGCGTCCGCTGCGGTTCACCATGGTCTATGTGCTGGTGAAGATCGCCGTCGGCGCCATCCTGATGGTGGACTACTCGATCCCGCTGCTGATCGTGCTGCTGCGCCGCTCCCTCTGGGACGAGCCCATGGTGCTGCTGGTGGCCAACCTGTGCGCGCTCAACTTCGCCTTCGGCCTGTCGCTGAGCTCGATCGGCCTGCTGGACCTGGTGTGGCAGCCGCCGCCGGCGGTGCCCTGCGCGGTCATCATGGCCAGCAGCGCCGGCGGCGCCGTCTCCGTGAAGCTGACGCACGTGGCGCTGGCGCTGGACCAGTACCTGGCCATCAGCCGGCCTCTGCACTACTACCCGCTGGCGCTGGACCAGTACCTGGCCATCAGCCGGCCTCTGCACTACTACCCGCTGGCGCTGGACCAGTACCTGGCCATCAGCCGGCCTCTGCACTACTACCCGCTGGCGCTGGACCAGTACCTGGCCATCAGCCGGCCTCTGCACTACTACCCGCTGGCGCTGGACCAGTACCTGGCCATCAGCCGGCCTCTGCACTACTACCCGCTGGCGCTGGACCAGTACCTGGCCATCAGCCGGCCTCTGCACTACTACCCGCTGGCGCTGGACCAGTACCTGGCCATCAGCCGGCCTCTGCACTACTACCCGCTGGCGCTGGACCAGTACCTGGCCATCAGCCGGCCTCTGCACTACTACCCGCTGGCGCTGGACCAGTACCTGGCCATCAGCCGGCCTCTGCACTACTACCCGCGCATCGAGCCGATCGCCGCGCCCTTCGCGTTGTTCAGCTGGGCCTGGGCGGCGCTGCACACGGCCGCCGGGCTGGCCGGCAGTCTGGCCGGCCTGGAGACGTCCGCGCAGCGCGTGGAGCGACTCACCAACGCCACCTCGCCGTTCACCGGCTGCCTCTGGGAGCGCGTGCTGCCCGGCGCGTTCATGATGGTCAGCGAGCTGGAGGTGTTCCTCTCCTCCGTCTGCACGTGCTCCATTTTCATCTACGCCGGCTACGTGGGCTGGCGCGAGAAGCAGCGCATGGAGGCAGCGCGCGCGCCATCGCGCCGCGACCGCCCCCAGCCCGAGGAGTCGTTCTTCCTGGCCAACTTCAGCGCGTTCAAGCGCGTGCTGCGCCTGATGCTGCTGGTGCTGACGGTGGACGTGGTGGGGTCGGTGCTGCGCCTCTCGTCGCCCTGGTACCCGGCGCCGCAGCTCAACGGGCTGGTGCACCAGCTGCGCCTCAGTCTGGGCGTGGTCGAGGGCTGGGTGTACGGCCTGCAGAACGGCAAGATGCGCGCCGCCTACAGAGAGGCGCTGGGCTGTTGCGGCGGCCGCTGGCTGCGCGCCGGCGGCCGCGTCATGCCGCAGCAGCCGGGCGCGGACCCGGAGCCGCCCGAGGAGCGCCAAGAGCGCCAGGACGGGGAGGACGACCGGCGGCCCGTGTACGTCATCTCGCTGTCCGGCAGGAGGGGGAGAAACCAATCGGTGGAGGAGGTCCAGGAGCAGGGCGACGGGCCCTCCGGGACGGCCGGTCCGCCGCCGTCAGTCGCTGTCATTGCGTGGTCAGCGGCGAATCAGTCCGTGACTGGCCCGTCAGCGCAGTCCGACGATCGACCCTAGGTCACAGCCTGGCCGGCTCGAGGTCACAGTTTGACCTGCCCGAGGTCACAGTTTGACCTACCCGAGGTCACAGTTTAATGGACGGCCCGGGGTCAGTCACAGCCTCCAGTTTGTGAGGTCACAGTTTGACCTACCCGAGGTCACAGTTAAATGGACGGCCCGGGGTCACAGCCTGACCGGCCCGAGGTCACAGTTTGACCTACCCGAAGTCACAGTTTAATGGACGGCCCGGGGTCACAGCCTCCACTTTGTGAGGTCACAGTTTGACCTACCCGAAGTCACAGTTTAATGGACGGCCCGGGGTCACAGCCTGACCGGACCGAGGTCACAGTTTGACCTACCCGAGGTCACAGCCTAACGATCGACCCTAGGTCACAGCCTGGCCGGCCCGAGGTCACAGTTTGACCTACCCGAGGTCAAAGCCTGACTGATGTAACGCAGATGCGTTACATTTTTTTCATCTTTCATGCTGAACTGCAAGCTGTGCCACAAGCTGAAACACGGCCATCTGCGAGCGCCGCACAGACACGGTCAGCCGGCTAAATCGGCTGTGATACCCTCTCTCCGTCCCAGCTGCCGTCCACACAGACGGCGCAGTAGGCTCTGACAAACAGGGGTCCTCTATAGATGACCACCCCACTTCATGAGAACCCGGATCTGAAGCCAACAAATAGCATACCGAAACGCGCCATTCTGCCAGCCTCGAGCCATTAATCAGTTTAGCCTTTGGAAAACAAGACTCTGTCCCACGCTCGGCACCCCGCCAGAGAACAAGGAGAGGGGAGTGCAGACCGGCCCTGATTTGAACCAAAACAAGAAAGGGGAGCGGGGACCGACCCGGTTTGTACGAAAACAGGATGAAATGGAACTCGGTCGCCAACGACAAAATATAGGACATCTGGCCGGAGCTGACTTCAAAACAAGGGGGAGCGGAGGGCCAGGCCCGCCACCTGGCACCTCAGGCGCCGTGAGCGCCGGCGGCGAATTCCACCCGATCGCCACGTGAAAAGGGTGCGACTGCATGGCCGGGGGTGCCGAACTTCAGCAAATCACGAACGTTTGAAGGCGGAGCCAAACGCACTTTCTGAGAATGGAGGACGAAGATTGGACAAGGAGATGCTGCCCGGCCCTCTGAAGTATGACGTCATCAAAAGTATAAGTTGATGAAACGGAACTGGAACGCTCTCTGGTCCTCGCTCTCTCGGACGACGCATCCCGCGCCGGTGGCACTCTCGGCCCACGTCTCTCGTCTGACATCGCGGACAGCCCACGAGACACCAGCGGCTGGCATCACGGCGCCGGCGGCGCGGCTCTGGCCGCCGGGCCGGGCGCTGGACGGACACGACCATCATGTCAGCGACTCCATCTCAAGTAAGGTCACGCGGTGAACACGGGTGCGCACCTAGTCCCTAAAATCCTTCAAGTATCCTTCAATCCCCCTCGTTACTGCTATGTGAGCCACATTATATTCCCCTTTTTAGGTGTCGTCTGCAATGTTTTAGGCCATTCAGTTTAGGTAGTTAAATTTATTCTTGGGACTTTCAGTCTAGGTAGCTTAAGTTCACAATTCGATTTCGGTAAACTATGTAACTGTGCGCGTGGCGCGAGACGCGTGCCGACGTGGACCCTCGTCCGGCGCCCCGTGGTGATTAAGGCGGACGGAGGGGATTATACACCGTGGGGAGTCTGGAAAGGGACGGGCGACTGTGTACCGCACCGCGCGGCTTGTGGGGCTCAGTTGATGGGCGGCCTGGGCCCAGAATGTTTCTTTTAAATTTGACGTGTAAGGGAATTTAAGGTGTTGCGTCGGAGTATGTAAATAAATGGGACTTGTAAATATTGAAATACGAGTGTGAGTATAGTGCTGAAGGGCAGGGATCGGAGGATGGAGCATAAAAGGCCATATGCCAACCCACAGTCGGGAAAGAGGTCATTTCCAAGGTGTCTGGCCAGAGCAATTTACAACGATCAGTTTTCTTTATCTGTTTGATTTTACACAGTGCACACAGGGATTATACGGGGAGCACAGAACACACACAGGACCTCCCTAGCCTAGCCGATACTGGAGCTTCTCCGGTTGACTCCTAAGTGCCCTTGCCAGTGGATTTCCTGGCACTCCATCCTCCCCAAATTATCCCACGGTCCAAACAATAGCGATTACACACAACATACACAGGACCTCCCTAGCCTAACCGATACTGGAGCTTCTCCGGTTGACTCCTAAGTGCCCTTGCCAGTGGATTTCCTGGCACTCCATCCTCCCCAAATTATCCCACAGTCCAAACAATAGCGATTACACACAATACACACAGGACCTCCCTGACCTAACCGATACTGGAGCTTCTCCGGTTGACTCCTAAGTGCCCTTGCCAGTGGATTTCCTGGCACTCCATCCTCCCCAAATTATCCCACGGTCCAAACAATAGCGATTACACACAACACACACACGACCTCCCTAGCCTAACCGATACTGGAGCTTCTCCGGTTGACTCCTAAGTGCCCTTGCCAGTGGATTTCCTGGCACTCCATCCTCCCCAAATTATCCCACGGTCCAAACAATAGCGATTACACACAACATACACAGGACCTCCCTAGCCTAACCGATACTGGAGCTTCTCCGGTTGACTCCTAAGTGCCCTTGCCAGTGGATTTCCTGGCACTCCATCCTCCCCAAATTATCCCACGGTCCAACAATAGCGATTACACACAACACACACCGGACCTCCCTAGCCTAGCCGATACTGGAGCTTCTCCGGTTGACTCCTAAGTGCCCTTGCCAGTGGATTTCCTGGCACTCCATCCTCCCCAAATTATCCCACGGTCCAAATAATAGCGATTACACACAATACACACAGGACCTCCCTGACCTAACCGATACTGGAGCTTCTCCGGTTGACTCCTAAGTGCCCTTGCCAGTGGATTTCCTGGCACTCCATCCTCCCCGAATTATCCCACGGTCCAAACGATAGCGATTATACACAACACATACAGGACCTCCCTAGCCCAACCGATACTGGAGCTCCTCCGGTTGACTCCCAAATGCCCTCGCCAGCGGATTTCCTGGCACTCCACTAATCAATTTACCAACGGTCCGCACACAAGCAACACACTAGACCTTGTTGCACACGAAATATATGTAATTTTATTCTACATGGACACTGCAAGGGATGGAACCGGGGAGATAGATGATGCACGTCACGCCCCTGTGCGTGGAGAATCCACCGACGCGGCCATGGGTTAGGAGGGAGATGAGACGCGAGTAGAGACGCGGACTGTACAAATAGAAAAATCGGGTTTCCCGAATGGCGCTAAACTCGGACAGACCCCACTAGATATAAGGCCTCGATTGAGTAAGCCCTGGATGCGTGCAATAAGTCGCGAAATTAAACGTGAGGATGAAGGCGAGTCGGGCACAGACCGCCGAGGAGGGTTTCAAGAAATGTTACCCGGTCAGCCTCGTGTCCTGGCTCGGAGGGGACGACGGGCTGTAGTCTGTCTAACCTCTGGCTAGCGGACACGGGACCAGTGGCCCGATTGTTCCGGCCCAGGGTAGGCCTGGGTGATAATTAAGGTCACGTGGGCCGTCGCCTGGGATGTGTATCGGCGGGTGGGCCGCCGCGAGATGACGGTGTTCCGTCTCGGATTAACAGCCTCGGAGGCTGGGCAGATTTTAGGCTGCCGGGCTGGCCCGGAAGCCCTGAACTATGACTGGAGCGAGATGCGGTCATCAGTATCACGGATGGACCTTAGTTACCCAGCCCGGTTTCAAAAAGATAGGTAGGCCCGCTATCGGTCCCTCAAGTGGTCGGCGCGGGACGTCATTTGAAGAGCGACATAGATAGTTTCGGAGGTGGTTAGGACCCCGGGCGTCTTAGCGAGGGAATCGTATGCCGCCGGAAGAGTAATGCCCCGCGAAGGAACGTATAATGCCGCAAGACGGGGGTGAACATTAGATACCGAGCATTCGAGTCGGGTGATCGCAGTCAGACGGTGCTGGCCACCCGCAGTCAGTCGAGTAGCTCCGGCCATGCTCTGGTCCTTTCGAATAGGTCTGTGACGACAGCTTAACTACCAGCCACGGATAGATAGGGCTTTGGACGCCTATGTGCTGGTAGTCGACGATGTGTGTTGAGTGCAGGATATCCCCGAGTGGACCTGCGTGCGTGGAAGACGCGTGTCGTCTTTGTAGTTAGCCGACGAGAGCTAACCTTTTTTTAGGTCGCCGGGTTGGCCCGGAAACCCTGAACTATGGCTGGTGCGAGATGCGGTCATTAGTATCACGGACGGACTTTAGTTACCCAACCCGGCTTTCAAATTTTAGATACGTCCGCCGCGGAAAGCCCGGGCTACTGAGTGCCCTGCGAGCTCTAGCTCCGGAACCGTGGGCTGGAGTGTGTTAGAGATGCTGACTGACCACTGGCAGCAGAAGGTAGGTCCACGCGTGAGTGGCAGTAAGACAAGGGCTGCGTACGTTGTTGCAAAGGTTTACCGGCCCATGCTGTAAGTCCATTGTTCGCTCAACAACCTGCGTGCGTGTGTGTTTATTATTTGTGTGTAGGTAGTTCGGCATGGTCTTGGACCCGCTATAAGTCGCGTAATTCAAGGGCGGAGTGCCGAAATCTGTGGTGGTTCGTATATTCTATTCGTGTAGCGTGAGCATTATGAAGCGTTTGTCTGATGTACGGAGCATTGTGGTTATGAAGGGATAACGGTTAATGAAATTTAAGGCCAATGACTCAATAATGACTTGCGCACGCCTTAGCACCACCGGGGGAAGTTAGGCAAAGAGGGAGGGATCGGAGACGGCTAACTCTGATAATTATGAGGTATAACTGGACGTATGACAGAAGTGAGAAGGGATGCACGAGTGGAAGTATGATTGTTGTGTATATCCGGTGGGAGATAGCCCTCAGCTAGGAAAGGCGCTGTTGTTTGAGAGTGGGACTTTTTGTTAAATAGAGTTGATTTTCTATACCAATATGATCGAGGGTAATTGATTATCATTTATCATTATCTCCCATTCCCTAACCCTGGCCTATGTGTTTCCGATGATTGATCGCCCCGGAGAATGCAAAGACAGAGTCGGGACGAGTTCGCGAGGGGCTGAACCGAGAAGGGCTTTTACGAGTAGAAGCGCACCCATTAGGCCGATTTTAACACCCCCACTCGAGCCAGCCCACCTGCTGAGAAGCGACCGCCCGGTTAGCCCCGCAACGCCGCGAAATCCCGCTACAGATTTGGCGCACCCAACGTGGGGTAGGATCAATCAAAGGAATCATGAAGTCGGTGGACGGACGTGCATTGCCGAACCCAAAGCTAAAATTTCAGAGGAAATGCGAGCGTGAGTGAGAAACGTATTATGTCTGAGCTAGATGCAGTGGGAGCTGGTCACTCAGTGCAGCGTTACTCGGGTTAAATTGATTTGATTGAAATCAGAAAGCGTGGATTGCTGGAGGGTGTATATATCATGAAGTGATAAGGGTAAATCGAGGATCAATTTTAAGTGACGGGCGAGCGGGCTTGGTATATTTTTTCGGCTACAGGTATCGCTAACTAAAATTATGTGGCTCACATCTAGCGAACCCTAACCTTGAGTGAAATCCCGTGATCCAAAGTTAGAGTAATCACACCGAGGATGCCATTTTTAACCCAATTTTTAAGAGATTGTACCCATCCTATACCAAAAAGGTGCAGTGACCTATGTGTGACCCGTGGACTGACCCGCCTCTGGAGAGAACTGACAGGAGACCGGCAACCGTCCACGAGCCGTTCTCCGTGACGGAAACCCCCGTTACAGAACAGGCAGTCATGTATGTTGCCGAACCCAATGAACGTACTAAAAATACGACTGAGCACGACGCTATGAAGAAATTGAATGTGCTGAAATGAAAATCAGGATTGAAGAAGGCAAAAGTCACCAATAGGACGCAGCATACTGAAATGAAGGTGACAGCGCAGATTGTAAATGATTGAGGCACGTTTTAGAAGCAGTATGGAAAGCTGAATTGCGATAAGAACAAGAAGGACAACACACAGCCGAGTGACGGCGAGAAAGAAGACATTGAAGTAGTATACCGATGGAAACGACGTTGATACTAAATGGCAATGGATACATGCAATCACAGAAAGGAAACGACAGCTGAGAAGAGTAAAATGCAAATGATTGAAGAACTGTAACATCACGAAGCCATTTGGAAGAGCAAACGTGCAGCACAGAGAAGAAGAGACGCCGACAAAAGAACAGAAAAAAGGTAGTCATCAACAGCGACTGCCTGACAGCCAGTGCCCAATGGAACTCAAATGAAGGCAACGCCGGAAATAAATAACAACAGAAGACCGGAAGAAGGAGAAGGAGACACGAATAGAACCAAAACTACAATGTTGTCAGCAGTTACATCGCACGTCTGTGACGACAAAATCAGACGGCAACCGGAGTAATGGTGACGACAACTACAACCATGAAGCATCATTAGACACGACCATTCAGGGACACTTCAATGCTGCCTGTTTCAACCAAAATGGACAGCTGTAATGGACCGGGTCAGTCTGCGGGCCGATTTCTGGACCGCCCGCCGCACTGGCAGGCGGTGATCCGCCGTTCATCAATTGCAGGTGGCTCCCATTTCCCAAACTTCGAGACCGATCATGTGATCTGCAGCAGGCCGGAGCGATGTTCTCAACGTCACAGCCAAGTAATCATGGAGCAGGCTGCAGTGGAACCACACCTGCCGCCAGATGTGACAGCCAAACCATCATCGGCAGTCTACACCAGAGCGCAGCCTCTGCGGCCACCAGACCAGCAGAAACAGCTTGGAAGCCACGTTCAACCCAGGCTCAGCCACAGACGACGAGTTCTGGGCCGATCATAGCCAGCCCTGACAGCTCACCAGGGCAGCTGCGTACGACATCGATGGTCGGCGAGGACTACGACTACAACTACGAGACTGGGGAAATCCGGAACTGGGACACGA
This sequence comes from Amphibalanus amphitrite, assembly GCF_019059575.1. Classification (NCBI taxonomy): domain Eukaryota; kingdom Metazoa; phylum Arthropoda; class Thecostraca; order Balanomorpha; family Balanidae; genus Amphibalanus; species Amphibalanus amphitrite. The sequence goes on along the minus strand of NW_024882798.1, from coordinate 10,364 downwards.
CTACAGCAGCAGCCGGCCGGTTCGAGACCAAATCGCGGACGACCGCCAGTCCGTCATCGCGGCCATCCCGGACCGGAGCTGTCGTGGCTCATGGAGCCACCATCAGGTGCCGGGCTCACTTCTTTGGCATACCACAATCTGCACCGGTATGTTATCGCTAATTTGATCGAATTATAGTGACCAAATGTACCAATGTTATTTTTTTGTATTGTCATGTGTTAATTATTTCAATGGTTTCATTCAATTTCCATTGTTTTGCGCGCAAATAATTTGATGTGTAGTTGGTGGTGTATTACGGGATAGTACGTGAATGTTTTTAATTCTGGAAATGTAAGGATGGCCTGAAATACTGTGCAATGACACAAAAACCCGCACTCCTTTTGTCCCAATCATCCAAGCTCGTATTATGCCATCCTCCCCAACCGAACACTCCTGTTGAATTAGCTACCAATCCTTTAGAAGACGGCCACCCGCCCTCGTCACAGAAGTCACCAAGAAACACGACGAAACGGCACCAAATAGCACGGCAGAAGCGGGCTCTCAAACGTTTAGTCGCGGGGCGCGACTATAAAAAGAGGTCTGAAAATGTAACGCAGATGCGTTACATTTTTTTCATCTTTCATGCTGAACTGCAAGCTGTGCCACAAGCTGAAACACGGCCATCTGCGAGCGCCGCACAGACACGGTCAGCCGGCTAAATCGGCTGTGATACCCTCTCTCCGTCCCAGCTGCCGTCCACACAGACGGCGCAGTAGGCTCTGACAAACAGGGGTCCTCTATAGATGACCACCCCACTTCATGAGAACCCGGATCTGAAGCCAACAAATAGCATACCGAAACGCGCCATTCTGCCAGCCTCGAGCCATTAATCAGTTTAGCCTTTGGAAAACAAGACTCTGTCCCACGCTCGGCACCCCGCCAGAGAACAAGGAGAGGGGAGTGCAGACCGGCCCTGATTTGAACCAAAACAAGAAAGGGGAGCGGGGACCGACCCGGTTTGTACGAAAACAGGATGAAATGGAACTCGGTCGCCAACGACAAAATATAGGACATCTGGCCGGAGCTGACTTCAAAACAAGGGGGAGCGGAGGGCCAGGCCCGCCACCTGGCACCTCAGGCGCCGTGAGCGCCGGCGGCGAATTCCACCCGATCGCCACGTGAAAAGGGTGCGACTGCATGGCCGGGGGTGCCGAACTTCAGCAAATCACGAACGTTTGAAGGCGGAGCCAAACGCACTTTCTGAGAATGGAGGACGAAGATTGGACAAGGAGATGCTGCCCGGCCCTCTGAAGTATGACGTCATCAAAAGTATAAGTTGATGAAACGGAACTGGAACGCTCTCTGGTCCTCGCTCTCTCGGACGACGCATCCCGCGCCGGTGGCACTCTCGGCCCACGTCTCTCGTCTGACATCGCGGACAGCCCACGAGACACCAGCGCTGGCATCACGGCGCCGGCGGCGGCTCTGGCCGCCGGGCCGGGGCTGGACGGACACGACCATCATGTCAGCGACTCCATCTCAAGTAAGGTCACGCGGTGAACACGGGTGCGCACCTAGTCCCTAAAATCCTTCAAGTAACCCCCCCCCTCGTTACTGCTATGTGAGCCACATTATATTCCCCTTTTTAGGTGTCGTCTGCAATGTTTTAGGCCATTCAGTTTAGGTAGTTAAATTTATTCTTGGGACTTTCAGTCTAGGTAGCTTAAGTTCACAATTCGATTTCGGTAAACTATGTAACTGTGCGCGTGGCGCGAGACGCGTGCCGACGTGGACCCTCGTCCGGCGCCCCGTGGTGATTAAGGCGGACGGAGGGGATTATACACCGTGGGGAGTCTGGAAAGGGACGGGCGACTGTGTACCGCACCGCGCGGCTTGTGGGGCTCAGTTGATGGGCGGCCTGGGCCCAGAATGTTTCTTTTAAATTTGACGTGTAAGGGAATTTAAGGTGTTGCGTCGGAGTATGTAAATAAATGGGACTTGTAAATATTGAAATACGAGTGTGAGTATAGTGCTGAAGGGCAGGGATCGGATGGAGCATAAAAGGCCATATGCCAACCCACAGTCGGGAAAGAGGTCATTTCCAAGGTGTCTGGCCAGAGCAATTTACAACGATCAGTTTTCTTTATCTGTTTGATTTTACACAGTGCACACAGGGATTATACGGGAGCACAGAACACACACAGGACCTCCCTAGCCTAGCCGATACTGGAGCTTCTCCGGTTGACTCCTAAGTGCCCTTGCCAGTGGATTTCCTGGCACTCCATCCTCCCCAAATTATCCCACGGTCCAAACAATAGCGATTACACACAACATACACAGGACCTCCCTAGCCTAACCGATACTGGAGCTTCTCCGGTTGACTCCTAAGTGCCCTTGCCAGTGGATTTCCTGGCACTCCATCCTCCCCAAATTATCCCACAGTCCAAACAATAGCGATTACACACAATACACACAGGACCTCCCTGACCTAACCGATACTGGAGCTTCTCCGGTTGACTCCTAAGTGCCCTTGCCAGTGGATTTCCTGGCACTCCATCCTCCCCAAATTATCCCACGGTCCAAACAATAGCGATTACACACAACACACACACGACCTCCCTAGCCTAACCGATACTGGAGCTTCTCCGGTTGACTCCTAAGTGCCCTTGCCAGTGGATTTCCTGGCACTCCATCCTCCCCAAATTATCCCACGGTCCAAACAATAGCGATTACACACAACATACACAGGACCTCCCTAGCCTAACCGATACTGGAGCTTCTCCGGTTGACTCCTAAGTGCCCTTGCCAGTGGATTTCCTGGCACTCCATCCTCCCCAAATTATCCCACGGTCCAACAATAGCGATTACACACAACACACACCGGACCTCCCTAGCCTAGCCGATACTGGAGCTTCTCCGGTTGACTCCTAAGTGCCCTTGCCAGTGGATTTCCTGGCACTCCATCCTCCCCAAATTATCCCACGGTCCAAATAATAGCGATTACACACAATACACACAGGACCTCCCTGACCTAACCGATACTGGAGCTTCTCCGGTTGACTCCTAAGTGCCCTTGCCAGTGGATTTCCTGGCACTCCATCCTCCCCGAATTATCCCACGGTCCAAACGATAGCGATTATACACAACACATACAGACCCTCCCTAGCCCAACCGATACTGGAGCTCCTCCGGTTGACTCCCAAATGCCCTCGCCAGCGGATTTCCTGGCACTCCACTAATCAATTTACCAACGGTCCGCACACAAGCACACACTAGACCTTGTTGCACACGAAATATATGTAATTTTATTCTACATGGACACTGCAAGGATGGAACCGGGGAGATAGATGATGCACGTCACGCCCCTGTGCGTGGAGAATCCACCGACGCGGCCATGGGTTAGGAGGGAGATGAGACGCGAGTAGAGACGCGGACTGTACAAATAGAAAAATCGGGTTTCCCGAATGGCGCTAAACTCGGACAGACCCCACTAGATATAAGGCCTCGATTGAGTAAGCCCTGGATGCGTGCAATAAGTCGCGAAATTAAACGTGAGGATGAAGGCGAGTCGGGCACAGACCGCCGAGGAGGGTTTCAAGAAATGTTACCCGGTCAGCCTCGTGTCCTGGCTCGGAGGGACGACGGGCTGTAGTCTGTCTAACCTCTGGCTAGCGGGACACGGGACCAGTGGCCCGATTGTTCCGGCCCAGGGTAGGCCTGGGTGATAATTAAGGTCACGTGGGCCGTCGCCTGGGATGTGTATCGGCGGGGGCCGCCGCGAGATGACGGTGTTCCGTCTCGGATTAACAGCCTCGGAGGCTGGGCAGATTTTAGGCTGCCGGGCTGGCCCGGAAGCCCTGAACTATGACTGGAGCGAGATGCGGTCATCAGTATCACGGATGGACCTTAGTTACCCAGCCCGGTTTCAAAAAGATAGGTAGGCCCGCTATCGGTCCCTCAAGTGGTCGGCGCGGGACGTCATTTGAAGAGCGACATAGATAGTTTCGGAGGTGGTTAGGACCCCGGGCGTCTTAGCGAGGGAATCGTATGCCGCCGGAAGAGTAATGCCCCGCGAAGGAACGTATAATGCCGCAAGACGGGGGTGAACATTAGATACCGAGCATTCGAGTCGGGTGATCGCAGTCAGACGGTGCTGGCCACCCGCAGTCAGTCGAGTAGCTCCGGCCATGCTCTGGTCCTTTCGAATAGGTCTGTGACGACAGCTTAACTACCAGCCACGGATAGATAGGGCTTTGGACGCCTATGTGCTGGTAGTCGACGATGTGTGTTGAGTGCAGGATATCCCCGAGTGGACCTGCGTGCGTGGAAGACGCGTGTCGTCTTTGTAGTTAGCCGACGAGAGCTAACCTTTTTTTAGGTCGCCGGGTTGGCCCGGAAACCCTGAACTATGGCTGGTGCGAGATGCGGTCATTAGTATCACGGACGGACTTTAGTTACCCAACCCGGCTTTCAAATTTTAGATACGTCCGCCGCGGAAAGCCCGGGCTACTGAGTGCCCTGCGAGCTCTAGCTCCGGAACCGTGGGCTGGAGTGTGTTAGAGATGCTGACTGACCACTGGCAGCAGAAGGTAGGTCCACGCGTGAGTGGCAGTAAGACAAGGGCTGCGTACGTTGTTGCAAAGGTTTACCGGCCCATGCTGTAAGTCCATTGTTCGCTCAACAACCTGCGTGCGTGTGTGTTTATTATTTGTGTGTAGGTAGTTCGGCATGGTCTTGGACCCGCTATAAGTCGCGTAATTCAAGGGCGGAGTGCCGAAATCTGTGGTGGTTCGTATATTCTATTCGTGTAGCGTGAGCATTATGAAGCGTTTGTCTGATGTACGGAGCATTGTGGTTATGAAGGGATAACGGTTAATGAAATTTAAGGCCAATGACTCAATAATGACTTGCGCACGCCTTAGCACCACCGGGGAAGTTAGGCAAAGAGGGAGGGATCGGAGACGGCTAACTCTGATAATTATGAGGTATAACTGGACGTATGACAGAAGTGAGAAGGGATGCACGAGTGGAAGTATGATTGTTGTGTATATCCGGTGGGAGATAGCCCTCAGCTAGGAAAGGCGCTGTTGTTTGAGAGTGGGACTTTTTGTTAAATAGAGTTGATTTTCTATACCAATATGATCGAGGGTAATTGATTATCATTTATCATTATCTCCCATTCCCTAACCCTGGCCTATGTGTTTCCGATGATTGATCGCCCCGGAGATGCAAAGACAGAGTCGGGACGAGTTCGCGAGGGGCTGAACCGAGAAGGGCTTTTACGAGTAGAAGCGCACCCACTAGGCCGATTTTAACACCCCCACTCGAGCCAGCCCACCTGCTGAGAAGCGACCGCCCGGTTAGCCCCGCAACGCCGCGAAATCCCGCTACAGTGACCTCCAGTGACCTCAGCGATAACCTGATTAAAAAATGACCTGAATGATTCTGAAAGATCTTGCAGCGAGCTATCTATTGCTTTTACTGTGTCTTTCTAGCTTGCTTACTTTCTGAGGTAATCTGGTGTGGCCAAAAAAGCCCCCCCCCCCCATGGCAAGTTGGCTGAGAGGCCCACCCGGGCGCGGGTTAATTGTGAGTAAACTACGAGGGGGAAAAATTTGACATTTGTCCTCGAGTTAGTTCTACCCAAGACGAATGATCATTCACTTTTATCAGATATCGTACAGGTGGGGGTGGCCAATTTACACCACCAGACAAATAACCCCATCCCATTCTCCCCTACTCAGTATTTCATTTTATGTCATGCTTTTTTATTTATGTACTGATTTAACCCACGCCCCACTGGGGGGGGCTATTCATAGCCCCCCTCCCGTTTTTTCTGCAATAACTTCCAAACCGCTTGACGTATCGACGCCAAACTTTCAGTACCTTCGGCTGCATCAATTTGACACCTTGTGTCAAAATATGAACTTCGTACTTACCATAGGTCGGCCGGAAATGACGTCAGAGTGACGTCATGTTCGGTCGATTTCGACGCAAAACATTGAACCACGGCAATCGCTCCCAAGAGCTCAGTTTTTAAGCTAGATCCAATTTCTTTGCATGAAAGGACTCAGAATAGACTGCGCTATGAAAGTGTTATCTCGGATTTTCAAAATCTTGAAAATTTCGAAAATTTTATATAATAAAGTTCAAAATTTATATTTCTATTTTTTTTTCAAAAATTTCTTGACTTTTCGAAAAAACCGGAATATATGTGATAGAACGCATGATTGTGACTAACTCTAGCAGGTTTTAGCTAAGTATCTTCAAAAATGGCCAAGTTTACGCATTATTGCAAAAATTCACAATTATTTATTTTTCAATCATTTTTCAGCACGTATTGGACATCGTACATCAATATAAATAGCACCATCGTGTTTCTGAGCTCAAACTGCATCGAATAGACACCTTTTTGTTGAAAAATTTTAACTTCAAAATTTGACCTTTTTTGACCTGAAAGTGACCTGAAGCTAAATTCGACTCAAAATGACCTCGAATGACACAGACGACACATCAAATTCGAAATCTATGGCCTAAATGGACCATAAAACATGTGTCACCTGACCGACGCATGGTATAATATTTCTGTGACCTGTGATGACCTGACCCTGACCTGAAAATCAAAGTACAAGTTTGGTACCCTCAGGGTATCTAGAGCATCTGTTCACGAGTATGTAAACCAAAAATGAGCCTGATCTGACTTGTAAGACGGTGGCCAGAGCCCAAATTGTGAACAAGCTAAAATGCCAATAATTTTTACTTTGACCTGAACTGTGACGTCATCGGTGACCTCGAGGTCAATAAAATTAGTTTTCGCCCGACAGTTTTTCCGGGGCTATCAGACGTCATTTGAATTTTGACGATCGGCCCAGTAGTTTCGGAGTTAGGAGGGGTTTATGGAGAGCTCCCCCCCCCCTAGTAGGGCGTGTTATACGCAGACCCCAGTGGGGCCGGGTTAACCCGCGAGTTGCTTGGGGGGGGGGGCGTTAAACGCCCCCACTTTTTTCGCCGGGCCATAGCATTAAAACGGCGCGCCGCAGGCGCCCCAAATTTTGGGTACCTGTAGGGAATTGATTGAAGCTTATTGTGACAAAGTTTCAAAAAATCGGTCGGAAAATTTTTGAGATATCGAGGTTTTAGTGACGTCCTGATTTCTCAGTTTTCGACCAAAACGGCATATGTTCAAAAAATCATATAAATCACAGTAGACATACAGACGTGCCGTAAACGCCATTAGATTGCCAATACCATGACCAACCAAATGGCTCTCTTTGATTATTGATTAATCGCTCCCCATTTTCCAAAATCTTAAACTGAATCTTGGCAATTTCTCGTGACTAGGACCATGATACATGCATTTCTTAAATTGACCTTTTTGAGCCAAACACGTACACATATGATAAAATGAATGTCACCATCGGTGTTCTACGCCCCAAATTACCCATAAAACATGTGTCACAGGCTGCGAATATCAGTTTTGATTTTCTGGGATGTGCCAACCAACCCGGTTGACCTGACCTTGACCCTGACCTATGCTTGACTGACCCCTACATGGAGCTGACACTCTTGTAGGCCTTATATGATGGATTGTGCACCGTTTTGACAGAGTTTATAACGAGAGGCGCCCACTGCGAAGTCCTGAAGTCCATACTACTGAAAGCCCGATTTCAGGTGTTTGACCTGACCTTGACCCGACCTGTGACCTCAAAATTCAACTTTAAAGTACTCATCTGAAGCGTCTCGTCGCGTTCTTTTGTTTGCCGCCTCGTGCGTTTCGCTGCACTTATTGGTTCTCGAGTTATCGGCTGGGGGCGTTTAACGCCCCCCCCCCCAGCAAACGGTGGGTGGCGAATACCCCAGCAACTGCCGGGTTAAGCCTGACTTAGCCTGTAAGTGGAGATAGCTCTGTTGGCGATTATGCAAATAAATAGTGAACAAATAAGTAATGAATAAATAAATAAAACAGATTGTAGTGAACTAGATTGGTGCGAAAGCTTGAAATTCGGGACCTGCTAGAAATTCATAAAATGAAGCTGTTATGGAGTTTTTGGGGTGCCGATCGCGAATTTCATGTTAGCTTTGATCACCGATTATGAGTTCATGCATTTAGGCTACCTCGGGTCATTTCAGGTCAGGTCAACCAGTAGGCGTCCTGCCGGCTATCCGTAGGTGTCAACTACACTGACGGCGTCGTAACGAGGGTACGAAGGCACTAAAACTACTAAGTATATGTTCAAACGGATGCCAGGAACATGAGAAACTCAAAAAAGTGACTCAAGGTCCTCAAAAGTCAATGACCTTGACCTGACCTTTACGTGACCTTAGCACTCACCTGGGACGAACCATTTGACATTTTTGGACGTTTACAACACAAAGAAAAGACTGGAAACGCGCGAATAATGTGATCTGACATACGCTGAATCGCGATTTCGGTTAGACATAGTCTCGAGAAAAAGGCCAGGGGTCAAAGGTCATTTGGGTCAAGGTCATGAAAGAAAAAGAGTATGTGTAAAATCGATCAACTTGGGGGTACTGAAAGTTTCGTCGCGATCGTCCGCTTTTGAGCGAGATTATTCGCGAATAACCGAGGGGGCGGGTCCATCCAACTACTCCTACACATGCGAGGGCTAAAACACTAAAGTATAGTCATGATATGGACATATTTGCTGTAAAAGAGATTTTTCAGATTTAGTCCATATATAACAGTGTTCGCCATGGGCCGCAAAATCCCAGTCCAGCCCGGCCCAGGCCCGAGTTGACAGCCCGGCCCAGCGCGAACCCATGCATAGTAAAATTGTTAAAGCCCAGCCCGGCCTAGCCCGTCCAGCCCGGCCCAGCCCGTCAAAAAGAAATGGATTAAAAGTCATGGACACCAAACAGTATTACATATGTCACCATAGGTGCAAAGAAACAATCTTTGGGAGCAGCATGCACAATGATGCACATTGCACATATATGCTTTCATTTGTTTTTTTTTTAGTCTTGCACAGTAATAAGCTAGTTGTGGTTTTTAGCTCAGTCACGAGCCTCTGAGTCCACTTAACAGTCCTTGGCCCAGCCCATCCACAGCCCATCGATTATTTATATTTGAGGGCGCAGCCCAGCCCGTGACCCGCCCAGCCCATAACCCACTGGGCTGGCCCAGCCCATGGCGAACACTGCCATATAAGTCCTTTCGCCAGAAAGCCCGTCGTGAAAACGGCTATTTTTCGGCATCCTGGCTTCCGGTATGACTTTGAGCCATTCAGTTAGCGATGTCGATTCTACTCCGGAGTCAGAGTTAGTAAGATTTTGGTGAATCTGGGCCCAACTCCGATTCTACTGTCCTGGCTCAGACCCATTCTAATCTTGCTCCCCCCCCCCCCCGCCATCATTCAGTCGCAAATTATAAGATCGATGGAGATCCTATATCGATAAAAACACGCATCGATCTAATGCGAAAAGGCTCCAGACCGGTCACACGTGGAAGAAATTATACCATGGAGCAGTATGTTTTTCCTGGCGGCGTCTCAAGCTAACAGTCCGGTTACCTTAGTGTTCGCGCAAGTATCTCTAGGGGACGGGAATTGTTGACGACACGTGCGAAACGTCAGAAATTAGTGAAAAGCCTGTGTGAATACCACCGTCACTAGTTCGCTTCTCAGTAGCAGTAACCTTGGCAGTAACAGCGGGAGGTCTGGGAGAGGGTCAAAGCGTCCAACCCTTCCGGCGCCCGTGCCTTCGCTCCTCTTCCAGGAACACGCGCGCGGCCGCTATTGTGCGCCCTCAAACCCAGCCCGCCCTTTGACAGCGGCGGGTCATCAGCGGTCCGCCCGCGTCCCTTCCTGTGACGTCACTATGGTCCTGGAACGCAAGTGAAGCGTGGCCCAGCGGTGCATTGTTGTCATTGTGTGGGTTGACATAGGCATTAAAGCAATCAGTTCTGCCAGCTTCATGTCCTCTCTCGTCCAATGGTGTAGACTGGCGTGTAATTTGACCTCCAAAATGAACATTTTTTAAGGTCGAGCTCATGACCTGACCGGTAAAACTCATGTTGCATCCCAATCGATTGCCTATTGTAAAACTGAACGCATTGCAGCTGTTTTTAATGCTCTTCCATGTCCCATCACATGCCAATTGTCCAAAAGTGCTTTTTCGACTGCTTAACCCTCGCCGGCACAGTTGATGCAACCATCACCTAAGGCTTTTCGCGAATAACTCGCGTAAAAAGCGGCCGATCGCGACGAAACTTTCAGTCCCTCGCATTGATCAATTTTACACCTACCCTTAAAAATTTCATGACCCTGACCCAAATGACCTTCGACCTGTGACCTCTTTTCCGAGATCATGTTTGGCCGGAATCGCGATTCGGCGTATGTCGGCTCGCATTACATTAGCCGCGCGTT